>NW_015114406.1:0-54451 GCF_001443285.1 Poecilia latipinna | reverse complement strand
TCAATCTACATTTAGATTAATATATTTCTATGTGCATGCTTGTTATTATTTTATTTATTCATTTATGTTATATTTAGACATATTTAGATTACTTACAATATCTCACTAATATATTTTTTTATTTAAACTTTACAACGCTTATGGTTATATTTGTATTTTCTAATATTTAACACTTTGGATGGAGTAGCTTGTCAACAAACCGCATTGGGTATCAATAAAGTACATTATATTGATGTAAACAACCTTTAAATAATAAAATAACTAGATTATTTTTGTAAATCAGTTTTAAGAATATACTATTAATTCAGCCAAAGATTTCAAAATAAAGATCAAAAACGCAGCGTGCAAGTATTTACATATGTAAGCTAGTTTGTGTGCTTTTATTCTGAAAATGCGGATGTTGCTGCTTCTTTCGCCATCTTCCGGTGTCCACAGTTAGCAGCAATGGCTGGCCTGCAACCGTTTAATGTTGCTATTATTTCCTTTGTTTTGTTATTGATATGCGCAAATTTAGTATCATGTAATAACGGCCGGAGGGTAAGAGTTAAATAATCATTCATGAATATATTTTTAACAAAAAAGCGATTAGGGTTATTTTATTTATGCTAACGAGTTAGCGTTAGCATTGTGTGATAATGTAGAGGCTAAACGCAGATTTTGATTATTTTCAGGTCGGTGATCCTTTGGAGGCCGAGCTCAGTGGTTTCTCTGTGCCGCTTGAACACTCGTTTGAACTCGGTGAGAAGATATTTTAATTGCGAAGAAACAGAAGCGTGTAGAACATCACTCATGCTAGTTTGCTAACTAAAGTATCCTTGTGCTCAGCAAGCTAACGCAATTTCCGTTGTCTGTCATTCTGATGACATTCTGTTTTTCTTGTGATTATGTATGTATATAGTTTGTGTCATAGATGTTTTGGAAGTTTATTGACCAGGTTGAATAGAGTATTATGTTCAGTTGAACCTCAAGACTTTGTAATTTTGGCATGTAGTAAAGCTTAGTCTTAATTTAAAATGTATCTAAAGAAAATGTAAATATACAAGTCAGGATATAATGTAACTTTGCACTTACGCTGCCTTTAAAGAATTTCAAACTGATTAGAAATCGATTATTGATTACTCTGACAAATTCTACTGATATTTTATTTAACCAGTTAAACCTTTTTATTAAATATTCGAAATACATAAAAAATACAAATAAATGATTTAATTCCTTTTTTTTTTAAATTTCAAAAATGTTGTATTTTATCTAAAGAAAATGTAAATATACATTTTCTTTAGATAATATATATTATCTAAAGAATATACATTATCTAAGAGGAAGAGGAAAATGAAGTAAACCAAATATAGAATGAAATAAAAAAATACAAACTGTATTGCCTAAAATGCATATTTACAAAGTTTTTTTCTTTATCTTAAAAACAAATTTTTGCCATTTTGGTTTAATTTCTGCTCTGAATAAGTTTTTTTTTCTTTTCTTTTTTTTCAGGAAGTGACCTTTAATTTCAGTTTCTAAACTCAAAAGTTGATGATTACTTTTTGCATTTTTAATTATCTATGCTCTGTTCTTTGCTCTGTTTGGTCTTCAGATGATGTTGCAAAGTTTCAGTTGCGTGGATCTTTGCTGCTGAAAACGGGTCGGGAGCCGAGCGTTTCTCTAACTCAGAACCAGCTGTCAGAAGACGACCGCTCCAAGCTGAAGGTGAAACTGAAAAACCAAACCTTTGGCTGGAACCTCTGGAGTTTAAAAAATGACGGATTTGTTTTGGTTTTTAAAAAAATGATGGATTTGTTTGGGTTTTTTAAAAAATGACGGATTTGTTTTTGTTTTTAAAAATGATGGATTTGTTTTTGTTTTTAAAAAATAACGGATTTGTTTGGGTTTTTTTTTAAAAATGACGGATTTGTTTTTGTTTTTAAAAAATGATGGATTTGTTTTTGTTTTTAAAAAATGATAGATTTGTTTGGGTTTTTAAAAAATGATGGATTTGTTTGGGTTTTTAAAAAATGACGGATTTGTTTGGGTTTTTTAAAAAATGACGGATTTGTCTGGTTTGGTCTCCTCAGGAAGTGGCTGCAGTCGACGGCCTGTACAGAATCCGAGTGCCTCGGGTTTTCCTGCAGGCGGACAGACAGACGGAGTGGCAGATGGACGGTTACCTCACAGCGTTCGTCAGAGCCGTATGTGTTCAGCTTCAAAAACGAGTCAGAAGTCACCAAAATGGTTTTACGTTCTGTGAAGGAGTTTTGTTGTTGTGGTTCCCAGTGTGCGATGGTCGAGTCCCACCTGAGCGACGTGATCACGCTCCACACCGACGTGTCGGGATACCTTATCGGCGTCTCCATAGTAACCTTACCTGGAGCCTGCAGAGGCGCCGAGGTCGAGGATGAAGTCGACCTGGAGGTTTTCAACACGACTCTGAGCATCATGGCGCCTGTAAACGCTCCAGGGTCAGTCTTTACTGGCACGGGTTGATTTCCTTTACAGCTGATGTGAAGCTTGATTTGGTTCTGATTCAGAAGAAACAGAAAGTAGGATTTTTTTTACTTGCGTAACAATAAATGAAGCATGAACTATTTTAATTAAACAAAGTAACTTGATTTATTTATGTTTTTTGTAGATGCAAAACTTCAAATGTTTTTATGTAAAATGAAAGGAATCCAGTTTGTTTATTATTTTGTCTTTGATTTGAAGGAAACTGAAAAAAATATTTAGTGAATTCTCCCCATTAAGAACAGGATCTACATCAGTCCTCATCTGAAAACATTTTGTGTTTTTAGCCGAGTTTTAGTACAGCAAGTACAACCAGATTTGGTGTAATTCAGACGGGTCGATGTGGTCCTGGTTACCATGACAACAGGAGGAAAGCAGAAACCTTGGAAAAGATTATCACTTTGTGTTGCGTCTAACATTTATGTGACTGGATTTTCTTTTAAAAATCGTAGTTTTGTCCTAATTTATTTAATCTGCTTTTGAACTGTGGTTGGGAGGGCCGCATAAAGTCAGGTCAGGGTCCAAAAATGGCCCCCGAACCCCCACTTTGAACACCTGTGATCTTAATGTTTCTCCTTAGTTACATATAATCTGCTGAGACAAAGAAAACATCAGCGCGTTTTTGTGTTTTCTTACTTTGTAATTTATTTTCTCAGTTTTTTTTTGTTTTTTTTTTAACTGATTGACTTAAATCTGCTTTTGTTTGTTTTTTGTTTTTCCAGACCGGAGACGGCTCTGTTCCTGGAACGGATGGAACAAGAATCTGAGAAGAAAGGAAAGAATCCACAAGAGCAGAAATCGTTCTTTGCCAAATACGTAAGAGTGAAGCTGTCAGGGTTTATAAAAGGTTTAAGAAATAAATCTTATAGTTACGGCTGGGCAACATGGCTTAAAGATAAAGTCTCAGCTTTTTGTTTTCACACCAGATCCAATTTTGACAGATTTTTTATTTTTATTTTATTTTACAGAAAAGAGTTGTTTTTATTTAAAACATCTGTGAGTTATTAGCGCCAGGCTATGAGAATTTTGGTTAAAGAGATTATAGGCATATTATTAACAGAATAAAGTTGCAATTTCACCAAAAACTTATTGAAATTACAAGAAAAAACATTTTTAATGAGGAAAAAATTGTTGCATTTTCAGGATCTGCTCAGTTTGTGTTCTTTGGAAACAGACTCAGCTGTTGCTGATGATAATAATTTAGTGCTGATGTGTTCAATGTTACATAGTTCTATTAAGTGTTATCTCTAAAACTTCACAAGATGCTCAACTTTCCTCATTTAAAGCTTTTATTTTCATGTAAGAGTTATCGTAAAATTACGACTGTATTCTTGTAATCATAAAAAAAAGTCGTAGCCTAGCCCTAATGTTTTGTCGTAGAGTTGACATGAATTCAAATTCAAAGTAAATAGAGGCTGTAAAACAAGATGGCCGCCCTGGGTGCGCTGACATCACTCCGAACTTTGGAAACTGAAGATGAAAAATATCTCAATTTTCCAAAAATAAAATCTTCAAAAAACAAAAATTTGATTAATCGATAAAATTATTGAATGATTAATCAATTTGTCTAGCAATTAATCAATTTTATCAATTAATCGTCCATAATGATCAACATATTTTAGCTGCAGTGGGATCATTTATTCTACGGACAATGTTATTTTTCCTCAGAGTTTTGGAGCCCTGAACCTCTAATACCAGACTTTATATATTTATTGATTCTCTCAGCATGACTTTCTGCCTGTGTGCAGCTTCTGCAGAGACGGAGGAAGCATGAAGCGCATCGGCTGCTTTTGGCTAAAATAACAGGATGCTTTCTGTTTTTCCAGCCTGTCTTATTAATGTGAACAGAAATTATGAAACATTTTAAACCATTTCAGAGCTGCAAAGTTTTCCTCCATGGCTGAAGTCACAATTAATCGACTATTTAAATAATCAACAACTAATTTAGTAATTGATTAATCGCTAACTGGAGAATAGAGACTCAAGGGCCATTTACTGAAAAAACAACATTCAGAGCAGGAATGAACCCAAAATTGTACAAAAATATATACATTTTGAATTTAAGATAAAAACACTTTTGTTTGTAAATGTTTGTTTAACCTGGTTCAGATTTACTGAAGGAATTATGTTTTTGCATTTTAGGTTATTTTTTTTCCTTTTACTTGAAAAAGGAATTAAAAGTGTTTATTTGCATAGTTAAATTTATTTATATTATTGAATAAAAAAGGCTTAAGTGGTTAAATGAAAAATCTGGAGAATGTTTATTTTTTTAATCTGATTAATCCATTATTCTGACAATCAATCATTAATCAATAACTAAAGTAATGAAGTTACAGACTTACTTTCCTTCACCTGTTAGTTCATTTACACCTGAAATCAAATTTAAAGCCCCAGGGAGTGCGAGGGCCATTGTAAAGAAAAAAGGAGTAAATTGACCCCAAAACTTCAACGTTTCTGACATCGAAAAGTCAAACATTTGTTACAAAAAACTCAAATTTTGATATTGATCTCAGGTTAAATTTCCAAGTTACTTTTGAAACTCAGAAAGTTTTTTTTCCTAAAAAATTTTTAGGTTAATCTTTTAGGTTAATTTTATTTTCTAGCCAATTTTTAACTTTTCAAACTCAGAAATTTCTAAGTTTTTTCTAGAAAGTTTCTGAGATTTTTTTCCAGCAAATATTCAACTTTGAAAAGGTCAACATTTTCAAGTTGTTTTCTAGAAAACTTTCGATGTTTCAAAGTAAGACATCTCTTATTTTTTTCCCTAGAAAATGTTTCAGGTTAGTCTAAATTTTTTTTTCTCATGAATTTTCGACTTTGGAAACTCAGAATTTCTAGAAAATCTAGAAAATCTTTTCAAACTCAAAAATAAAAAAAATTCTGGAAATTTTTTTGGGGAAAATTTTCAACTTCAAATTCAGAAATATCCAAAAGAAAAAAAATTCTAGACAATTTCTGATGAATCTCAAAATTTAATTTTTTTCAGAAAATTGTCAACTTTTGAAACCCAAATATTTACCGTGTTTTTGTCCTAGAACATTTTCTCTTAATCTACAAACTTCTCCCTGTTTTGGTGTAAATTTACTCCTCTTTTTCTTGTCTGGTGGTCGTAATACGCCGTTACAGTAAGCAGAGCTGTGTCTGGTCATTTTATTGGGCCGGTTCCTGCGGCCCGCTGCGACCCGGTTCTGTGTGGTCGGGCCCGGCCCGGGTCGTGCTGCCTTCGTGTTGTTCTGTGCCGTGTTTGTGCCTCGCTGTGTGTCCAGTGACTCTGTGTTGCTGTGTTCCAGTGGTATTTGATTCTGGGAGGTGCCATCTTCCTCATGCTCACCAATTCGGCACAGCCCCCAGCAGGGGGCGGCAGAGAGCAGAGCTGATTCCCACTGAAGTACAGTTTCCTTACTTGTGGCTCTTCCTCCTCCTCCTCTTCTTCCTCCTTCTTCTCTTCTGTGTTTAACCACAAACTGTAGTTTTTCACTTATTCCTTCTTTTTCTTCTGTTCGCCCTTCTCAAAAGTCTAAAACCAAATAAATTTTTAGGCTGATAGTTTCTAAAAATCGACTGAATCCAAACCTTTAGAAAGTTAGTGGAGCCTAAAAGTTTTTGGTGTTTGACTCTCTAGTCTCTAATCCTCCTGGAATATTTCAACATTTTCTTTTTCTGTTGAGAAATAAATCTGACCTTATCTGGGAGGAAATAAATCAGCAACCTTTACCAAATACATGCAAGTGATCACAGTTAATTCTATGTAAATTATAGGAGTTATTTATACAAGGTGTGTTTTTCTTCTCTTGCAGTGGATGTACATCGTGCCTCTCGTTCTCTTCCTGATGATGTCAGGCGCCCAGGACCAATCAGGCGGCGGCGCTGGCGGTGGAGCCGCCAACGGAGGAGGTCGATGATCAACTGTTTGTTTTTTTCCGGTAACATTCACTGAATAATAATTCTCAGATTTTATCTGCTGTACATAAAGCTATTTAAGGAGCAACATATTTGTTGTGCATCTGAAATCTGTACAGTAAAAAGGAAAGTTTGTGACCCGCAGGCGACTGCACTTTTACTGATGTGGAAAATAAAGTATTTATTACTTTACTTGTCTTTGTTTTTTTTATTTATTTGACTACAGATTCATGTTCTGTAAAATTAACATTCCAGTTGTTTTTAAATCTGCTTTATTGATAAATTTGTATTTAAAGGGGAATAAAGGTTGAAAAATAAAGCTTCTAAAGTCTTTATGAAAGTATAATCTGATATGACCAGAAGACAGGTGTTCTGTATTAGCGAAATTAATCCCTAATCTTAGAATTAAACTATTGATAATTTAATCCAAACGATGCCTTTAGCGCCCTCTGCTGGAGAGGTTGCCGTTTTATTGCAGACCGTCGTATTTTTTGACTATCCGGCTTGAAGTTTTTCTGTAAAGTAAAAATTATATACAGTTGACTTGTTACTATAAAAAATGTAGTGATTAATGTATGTAAATTCATTCCTGTTGTCCATGTAATTTCAAATTATGTTTAAAAATATGGAAAACGGTAAAACCAGCAGCCAAAAATTTACATAGCAGGCTAGCTAGCTGGCAATTTCAGTTATTCGGTTACGGCATCATAAGAGGAAAAAAAATAATTAACTCAGACATATTTTCACCATGTTATTAATACATTCATAAATGTCACAAGTTCAAACTAAATATTTAGTTAGAAAGTCAGTTCAAAGATAAATATTTAGATGTTTTTCTAATTCACTTGCCGATATAAGCGGAAGAGGACTATCAAAATAAAAGCTGGCGTTACGAACATCTACACTTTGAGAGCTTTTCAGTAAGTGAATTTGGACAATAGCTAAATATTTAGCTCTGAAACATATTTTGAAACTATGAAATGTATAAATATGAATAGAATGAAATGAAAACAGCCTTTCATGACAATATAATAAATTTACATACTTCAACTGTACAGACGGGTTTTTACAAGCAAAGAAGATACTATATAAGCGGTACATTTGACATGTTTTGACTATTGGCTCAAAGCTGAGTATTGTAGCTGCTGCTTTGACCCTTCCATTTGTAGACTAAAGGAAAAAAAATGTTTCAAATTTTTCTGAGAGTCTCGTAAATGTCTTGGATCTTTAAACAGTGCAAACTTCATTCATAATTCAGAGTAATGACGATTTGACTTAAGCCATTTCAAGTGGAAATAAATCTGAAGGTATCCTAACTTATTACTCGCCAGAAATTGTATTTTTATTGCGTTTTATGTGAAAAGTCCTTTTTTCAGTTTTTATATCACTTACAACTCTCAGTATTCATAAAATTTGTTTCTGTAACAGACATGTCAGAGAAACACAAACTATTTGTAGCTGTGTTTACAGTACAAATGTGCACAAAACTTTGTCGATATTCTGCTAATGTCGAAAAAAATACAATAGCTGTGTTTCCTTTTAATAAGAAACACAATTAAAATCACACGTAAATAAGTTTGTTCATGCAATAAGTCATTAAAAACATGCAGCGCCATCATCCTCCAAGCTCTTCCTGTCTACGTCTTTGTCGTTTCTGCCAGTAGTAACATCCTGTTGACTCGTATGATATGAAAAAAGTGTTTTCTCTGCATTTTGTGAAATGCTGTAATTTTGATGTGGCCGAAAAACAATCTAATCCTGCAAAAACTTTATATAAAAAAACAAAATTAGTCTTTTCAGAAGTGACATGTTTCCATTAAGCAAATTTATTTTCAAAATGTCAAATTGCTCAATTTTAAGGTCAAAAGAAACGCAGCTACTGGGCGTCTCCCAGTTGTTCCATTGGGACCAGCTGACTGGATCTGTCTCTGTATTTCAGGGACGATCCCTGTGTCAACATTACATCACCTCGTTTGTCCGTGTCCAGCTGTTTTTAGTCCACACCTCTAACTGTGAGGAACATCCTTTTATTTTTGGGAGGCTCAGTTTGGAGCTTCAGCTGCGTCTCTTCTAATCACCAGAAAGATCTTTGTCAGAATGACTCACTCCGTTCCTTTTGCTCCTCCGGGACCAAACCCACTCGTCGCCTCGGCTGTCTGTTTCAGAACCAGGAAGGCTGAAAAAAACAAGTCAGATAAGATATTAATTAGACCATAGATTTAAAAAAAAGTACTGATTCAATTGGCAGATCATTTCATTTATAACATGGGAAAAGTATCCTGTGATAAAACTAAAATAATCTGCCAGTAAAATTAGCATTTTATAAAAATCAATATTAAAGAATTATTGACTTATATCATGTTGATAAGTTACTTGTAAGCGAGTGTTTTCTTATTTTAAGTGTAAAATATTCGCACTGGAAACTAGACTAAAAGTACTTTGTAAGGTTTTGTTTTTGCAGTGTGCTGCTTTGCAGCTAGGCTTGTCTCAATAAGCTATAAATCAATTCATTGCATGATAAATTAAAACAAACTCATTAATTTCTATTTGCATAATTTATTGTTGTTCTCTTTTCTCTCTTTCTACCAAAAACTGGATGATGAAACTCTTCGGTCTGGTATTTTGGTCTGAACTCGCCCTTTTTTAAACGACAATTTGGTTTACAGAGACTTTATAGATCAATTTATTTGTCTTTTGTCTTGTTTTGTTTATTTATTTTGGATATTTAAAATGTTCTAGGTTTAAATGTTCATTATAATTTAAAGTTTATTGACCTTCAAGAAAGTTTTCTTACATTATTTTGATATATTACTTCTATGTTCATTTTTATCAAGTAAATCCTTAAACTTGTCGCTCTTCCTCTGGTTTTTTTCAGGGGTTCTGGTAGATTTAAACCATTTCCGATTGTTGTTGCTAAACGTTAAAACGATTATTCCCATCATTTCAAACCTACGGAAGAAGATTGGGGCCACAAAGAAAAATCCTTCAGAATTCCTATTTTGTCAAAGTCCAAATAAATAACCAAGCATCCCAAAGTGTTTGTCATATGAAAATAATCACATAAATATTTGTTCCTTGCTATGTGATTTGTAAACCTACAGTTGATCCACACCGAAAGCCTGTCCCAAATTTATTTGCTAGATTTCATTTTTAAATCTAGCAAATAAATTTGCTAGATTTTAGCAAATCTAGCAAATTTGCTAAAATTACGGAGAGAACCTGATTTTCTAACCAGGAAAATCAGGTTAGATTTTCCTGAATTTGCTTAAATAATTTTTATTCTGAGGAAAAAAGTCAGAATTCTGAGATTTAAGTTAGAATTCTGAGAAAAACATTGAAATTCTGAGATTAACGTCTGTAATTTAACATTAAAGTTAGAATTCTAAAAACAAAAACATCAAAATTATGAGATTAAAGTGAGAAAAGGCTACAGTTCTCAATTCAGTTTGAACTTAACTGAATTTGCCTTGCATACAAACCCTCAACTGCAGGGAACAAACTATATTTATTCTCTAAATTCTGAGATTAAATTTTGAATTCTGACAGAAAAAAAAACGTTTCCTACAAGTTAAAGTGAGAATTGAGAAAAAAGTTAAAATTCTCAGTTCAGTTTTACTGAATTTCCTTTCCAACCCTCTGCTGCAGGGAACAAACTATATTGATTCCCTAAATTATTTACAAGTCCGTGTCTCTGCAGACTTGAGGACTTAATATCTGCGCATATTTCATTGTCACAAAAGATAAATGGTGCGACTTGAGGTGCAGAGAAGGGGGGAGACATGCCGGCTGCAACACAGTGTCATAAATAACGGTTGCTTGGCGACCGAGGTCAGCATGACTCCCCGTGTCAGGCGGACCCCGCGGTTCTCACACACCTCTCGTTTGACATCTCGTGATTAGTAGTCGGTTTGGAGGTTCATGTTTCGCTAAAAGTGGGCTGGCAGAGTTAATTTGATCTGTCGTTTTCACGCTGTAAATCTGCTCATGTTGTCTTTAAAGAGTTTCGTCGCAGAATAATCTCTTTTTGTTGGAGGTGTCGAACTGCTCAAACGTGCTGAGATGATAATTACGCTTAATGATCAATGGTTCATTCACTCCAACTAAAACCCGGTTTTGTAAGAAGAAAAGTGGCTGAAAACCTTGTTTTAACTACCTTGAGTGTAGTTTTAATCAGTCAAATTCTCCGATCACGCTGCTGCAGGTGAGCATTGTTGTTTTGATTTTCATTCGCTGCATTTCCATTACAAATGAGAGCAAAACTTTAATATGTCCAAACAACACAATTTTGCAGTTGTGATGTTTCCAATAAATAAGAAACGTGATTAAAATCTCACATGAATAAGTTTGTTCATCCGATAAATCGTTAACATAATCCTCCAACTATTTCCTGTCTTTGTCTTCAGCTGCTGACAATAGAGTTAAGTTGTTGCAATGGCCCAGTCAAAGTCCAGACATCAATTTGATTGGAACCAACTGGAGCTGGCTGTTTGGAACCAGTTGGCTGGATCTCGTTAGAACCGACTGGAATTGGTTGGATTCAGTTGGTACTGGTTAGAACTGGTTGGGACCAGTTGGATCTGGTTGGATTCAGTTGGTACTGGTTAGAACTGGTTGGGACCAGTTGGATCTGGTTGGAACTGATTAGAACCGGTTGGAACTGACTGGATGTAGTTGGAAACGGTTGGATCTGGTTGGATTCAGTTGGGACTAGTTAGACCTGGTTGGGACCGGTTGGAACCAGTTGGAACTAGTCCTACCAATGACTCAGTTCCACTTCAAGACAAGTGAGAAGGTGAAAGTCGCTGACCTCTTAGTCATGTGAGAAAGAAAGTACGAGGATTACAAGGAGACGTCTTATTGAAAGTCTATTAAAAGCAGCCCAGCAAGTCTCCTTTGCCTTCCACACATTGTATTCCCTGCATGTTGCTGTATCTTTCACCAGTGCCTGATCATGTTAACATGTCATGCAGTACGAGTGTTTAAGGTTATGCATCAGCCAGTCTGGGCGGTGAAGTTCACTGTGATTGTTGAGGGTATGATCTACTTCCCAAAAGGCTCTGAAACAAAACAGATTGAACTAAGCTGCTGACAGCAGAGAAGACTGGTGTTGAGATCTCATCCCTCACACAGAGGACATGTTGTAATGTTTGGATGAATTCACACCAGTTCTGTTTAGTTCACTTTAATTGAACTCCAGTTCATTTTCCTGGAAAGTCTGGTTCGTCTGGGGAGGAGTGAACGCATAATCCAGGGGTGTCCAAAGTTGGTCCTCGAGGCCCGGCATCCTGCATGTTTTAGTTCTCTCCCTAGTGGTAGTAACAACCTCCTCAGCAAGTCAATGTTCTCCTTAGGCCTTCTAACGAGCCATCATTTGATGCAAGTGCGCTAAACCAGGGAGAGAACTAAAACATGCAGGAAGCCGGCCCTCGAGGCCCGACTTTGGACACCCCTGGCATAATCGAACCAAAAAAGCAAACTCTGGTCTGCCTACAAAACTCGGTGTCGGTTCAGTTCAAGTGGACTTTGGTGCTGTTCCAATCCATATGTGAACGTCAAGTGGACCAAAGACCGCCCCAGAAGCAGGAAGTGGACAAGAGTGGAGGGCATTCTGGGTAAATACAACCAAAACAAACTTGACAGTCCAGAGCTAGCAGGAGAAAGGACAATGGCTGTCTTTTCCAGCAGTCATTGTACAGTGCATACAGTAGTAAAACCACCACTCCATTTTATTTCCAAGGATGTTGTGATCAGTGTCTTCTTCTGAGGTTTTTGTGTTGTTTCCTTCAGTGGTTCTTGGTGCTGCGCCACCACAGGCGAGGAGGGAAACAGATATTTCAATTAGTCTGGATTGTTTGACACAGTACAGAGTTAAAGCAAAGTGCAGCAGCTGAAATTGTAACAAATATTGAAATTTTGGTCCCACAATGAACTGAGTCTGCTGGACTATCAGGTGTGAAAACAGCCTAAGATAATATGAATACTGTTATGGTTCGCTTTGTTCTCCAGGAACTTCACTACTATTAAAATATCACAACAAATACGGAAAATTTTGGTGTGAAAGCAAAGATGAAACTTTCGCTTACTTTCAACTCATCAGTTAGGTTTTAGTCCCTGATGCTTTCAGCTTGCTTCTGCATTACTTCTGACCAGAGACATTTCCTTGCAGGGGACATATTATGCACATTTTGGAACTTCTACTTGGTCTCAACTGCCTCTAAAAACAGCCCAAGTGCTTAAAAGCAACCTAGCAACCAAAACAAAGCTCCACACTGCAAATACACAAAATCCTACCAATTATTTTTGGTCTAATTTCTACGATAAAACAAAACATAACAGTCACTTTTCTGCAAGATATTGGAGCTTGATTTAAGTGAATAATTTCTTAATGTTGATGAAAAAGAAATAGTTCTACTGGGAGATTATTTCACTTATGACATGGGAAAAATGTCTGGTTACAAATGAAATAAGCTGCCAGTAGAACTATTTCTTTTTCATCAACATTAAGAAATTATTCACTTAAATTAAGCTCTCATACCTTGCTTAAAAGTTGCTTGTAAATTAGTTTTCTCTTATTTCAAAAGACTAAGATATTTACACTAGAAATTGGGCCAAAAATACTTGATAAGATTTTGTGTTAAGTGACATTTCTTTGCACTTCTTCGTTACCTAGCAACGCCAGTTGAGCCCAGCCTCGTTACCCTAGCAACCCAAACAGAACTCCAGAATGTTTGGTCAGCTGGTTTTACTGCTGTATTCGCTGTACAATGGCTGCTTTTTGCAGCTGTATGTTGGTATAATTGCTAATCTGTTTGCAGCCATTTTCACATCAAATGTAAACAATGTGTTGGGGGGCGTGGCCAGCAGAGGCTTATTTGGATTTAAAGTGACAAGACAACCTGAAACAGCTCATTATGAACTAGATCTCATTATCTGAGAATGATTTTGTGAAAAAAAATGTAATGAACATGTTTTGTATAGACCATTTCAACCTGTTTAAGGAAGCATAGCAGGCCACCTTAAAGGCAGAAAACTGATAGAATCAGGACAAGCTGTAAGGTGAAGACCGGCCTCCAGCTGTTGCCTCCGATATAACATCTGTTGGTACAGTTTGTTCCCAGTCAGAAGTCCAGGGTGCAACGGCAGCAGCTCCTGATGGATGGGATCTGGGACCGCTGACAGCTACCCGGTGAGAAGCTGGCTTCCTTCTCACATAGTGACGGTTCACACCCTACAAACAGAAAATAACCCCACTACCCGGCATCTGGAGTTGGGATCAGTTTAATCGTTAGCGGCCATTCTTTCTCAGTTAAAAGGACTCCAAAGGGCACCGGGCTGCATGATTTTTCACCCTCGTTTGTCTTTAAGAAATACATCAATTTATCATCTCATTTAATATGACGCAGACGTGTCCCTCCTGCACATGCTCAGTGCGAGTGTATGCAAACATGCAGGAATGGTTGGGATGTCCTCGGTACTTCAGCCCAGTTCCCAGGAAAAGTATCACGAGTTTCAAGTGACGGGATCGTCCTTTTTTTGGGACGGTTCCATCCTATCCGACAAAAAAAACCGGCTCTTCAGTCTGCCCCTCCTCACTCATCAGAAGCTGATAAAGGTGAGCCTTGGAGTTACCAGGAAGCACTTTGACAAGAGCAGCACGCCCGAAGCCAAACGGAACCATGCCGGTCCCCAAGAAAGCAGGTAAGAATGGAGTCCCACCGGAACCAACCGGTTCCCAATCATCCCCGCTGGTTACTATTATTAGCCAAATTACTCTGCAAAAACACAAAATCATACCAAGGATTTTGGTCTAGTTTATGGTGAAAATATTTTATTACACTTAAAAGAACTCAAAACAAACTCAAACAACTTTTCAGCAAGATATTCTAGCTTATTTTAAGTAAATAATTCTTGAATATTGATAAATCGTTCTAGATTCGCTGGCAGATTATTTCACTATTGTTGCTGAAAAGTTATTTGCAAGTTAGTTTTGTCAGGTGTACTGAGATATTTGCACTACAACCTAATCCAAAATACTTGGTTTTTGCAGTGTATTATGCATATTAAGTTCGTTATTGATCAATTTGTTTTGTTCCGTTTGCATTTCTAATTTAATTTTAATGCATAATACATCTTAAATTAAATACTGTCTTTTCATGTGTCTTATTAACAAACATTATTTTTAATGCTGTCGGATGTTTTCTCAGTTAAAGATGAAATTAGTTTCTTTAGTTCAACACTTTATATAGTACCCATTGTTTTAATTACTTTTTACACTGCAAAAAACACAAACTTGATAAATATTTGATATAGTTTGTAGTGCAAATATCCTAGTAAACTTAAAATAAGACAAAACTAACTCAAATAATGTCTCAATATAATATTTTGTTTGAAGTTTAATAATTCCTTAATAGTTATGAATGAAAAGTATTAGTCCCTCTGGCAGATCATTTCACCTTTAACAACCTTGTTCCATGTTTTATCTGCCAGTGGAAATAGCACTTTTTCATTTTTCACTTTTAAAACATTTTAGACATTATTAAGATGTAATAATTTAAGTCATTTTTTAAATAGGGAAAATACACATTTTATTGCATGAAATACAAAAATCCCTTCAGTGAAATTTTACCAGGTGAAACTAAAACTGCCAGTTGAGGAGTTTTGGCTAAAATACTAAATATATTTACAGACAAATGTGTTACTTTAAATGCAATATATATGAACTTATATGTTAGAGTTTTGGGTTAATTACTGCTCTGATTGGCTGTTTTTTCAGCAAACAGCCTCTTTTAGTCTGTATCCTCCAGTTAACAGTTAATCATTTACTAAATTAGTTGATTATTTCTCTTATTGATCCATCACGATTAGTCGTTTCAGCCCTGAAACTAGTAATTGGATAAAAGCCGTTTTGATTTTTGCTCCTTCGTGTTTCCGATTAGTTATTTAAAGTGTCGCCACCGGGCTCAGATGAAAGGTCGCAGCGATGTCTTTGTTTGTCTGACATTACCCGTCCCGGGTTCACACTGATTTACTGCTCGTCACTTTGTTCTATCACCAGTTTTAGTAGGCTGTTTATTTGCCGTTATTGAGTGTCTTCATACCCGCCGGCCCGGCAGTCCAGCTCCGAGCCAAACGGCCGTCATCACCTCGGACCATGCCAGTGTTTCCCCGACCATTAATCATGTCAACAAAGTGTGTGGCTTTGCTACTGAGAAAGCGGCCGTCTCGGTGTCACATCGCCGTTTTATTCGCCTTCGGTAATCCTGACCTGTTGCAACATGACCACTCGATGCGTCTTTTAGATGCTTTTCTTTGAAGATGTCTTGTTTCTGCGGAAGAGGATCACGGCCACTGGGAAAACAAATTAAAATTCT
The DNA here is from genome assembly GCF_001443285.1 of Poecilia latipinna. Taxonomy (NCBI): domain Eukaryota; kingdom Metazoa; phylum Chordata; class Actinopteri; order Cyprinodontiformes; family Poeciliidae; genus Poecilia; species Poecilia latipinna. The sequence continues at coordinate 38,687 of NW_015114406.1, read as the reverse complement.
GACCTTTATCTCAGAACGCTGACTTTTTCTCAATTGTTTTTCTTTTCTGAATTTTGACTCATCAGAATTCTGACCTTTTTTCCAAAATTGCAACTTTTTCCTCAAAATTCAGACTTTTTTCTCAATTGTTTTTTCCCAGAATTTTGACTTTTGTCAGAATTCAGACTTTTTTCTCAGAATTCCAACTTTTTCCTCAAAATTCTCTTTCCTACATTATGACTTTTTTTCCAGAATTTCAACATTTTTCTCAAAATTCTGATTTTTCTCTCAGAATTATGACTTTTTCTTCCTCAGAACCATAATTGTTTTAGCTGATTAACCACCATCACATGAATGTAGTCTTAAAACTCAAATCTACCAAATAAATATGGAACAGACTTTCAGTGGATCAAGTCCAGGTTTACAAATCCAAGAAGGAAAAACAATAATGTGATTATTTCTGTGATTATGCTAACAACATATCTGACATAAAGCTAAGAATATTTGGTTATTTGTTCGGATTTGACAGGATTCTGAGGTTAAAGTCAACATCTTTATGTTTCGTTGGCCCTTTCAGTCCATGCCAGCAGCTGACATAACCCACGCCACCGCCGGCCTCCAGCCCAGTTGTTACTAATCCATCCTCCTGCTGCTGCAGTAATGAAGTGTGAAATGCTGCACAGTAATTCAAGTAACAAAATGCAAAAGCTCATATCTGAGTTATTTATGGCCGCTTGATTGAAGCACAAAGTAACACGAAATCCTCCTTAAGTGATTTATGGTGTCAGAATTTTGCTTTGCTGATTTATTTTATGAGAAAGTCAGATCAAAGGACGAAATTTCTCCAGAATCCTTCCACATCTTTATTCCATTTTTCCAGCCGGTAAGACTTGACACCAGATAGAAACAGCGTGGATGAGACCAGATCTGTCCCTCATGTCCCTATCCTCTGATTTTGCTGTCTCAGTGGGTACTGGTACTCAGTACTGGTTCACCTGGCAGATTATTTCACATATAACATAGAGAAAATGTTGTGAAATAATCTGCCAGTGGAACCAGTACTTTTAAAAAAAAATCAATTTTATGAATTTACTTACACAACTAAGATATTTGGACTAGAATCTAGGCAAAAACACTTGGTAAGATTTGGTGTGTTTGCAGTGAAGTCACATTCCATGGGCACTGTGCCGTTACCTAGCAACCCCAGCCTAGCTCAGCCCCGTTACCTAGCAACCCAAGCAGTGTTCCATCACGATTGGCCGGCTGGGTTAGCGTTATATAAACTAGATCAAAATACAAAGTAGATTCTGTGTTTTTGCGGAGTTCAAAGCTTATATGGTCAAAAGAATTTCAACACTGCAAAAGATTTAAGTGATTAATTCCTTAATGTTGATTTTAATAAAGTACTTGATCCATTGGCAGATTATTTTCCTAATAAGACATTTTCCCATGTTACAAGTGGAATAATCAATGGAACTAGAACTTTATGAATATTTAAAAAATGTTTTACTCAAACAAGCTCCTATACCTTGCTGAAAAGTTACTTGTCAGTTGGTTTTGTCTTATTTAAAGTGTACTGAGATATTTGCACTGCCGGCTAGACCAAAATAGCCTCAGTGTTGAGAGGTTATAAAGTTAAATGTCTTCCAACACTGCAAAAACACAAAGTCTTACCAAGCACTGTGATCTTGTTTCTAGTGCAAATATGGTAATGAACTTTAAATAAGACAAAACTAACTTACAAGTAACTTTTCAGCAAGATACAGGAGCTTGTTTTAAGTAAACAATTCCTTAATATTGATTAAAAAAAACATAGTAGTTATACTAGTAGATTATTTCACTTATTATAAGTGGAACTGGTAGTTTTTCATCAATAACAAGACATTATTGACCTAAATATTCTACATCTTGCAGAAAAGTTGCTTGTAAGTTAGTTTTGTCTTATTTTAAGCATATTAAGGAATTTGCAGTGGAAACCAGATCAAAAATACTTGGTAAGGTTTCATGTTTTTACAGTGTAGAAATGGTTATTAAAACTACAGGAGATGTCATCTAAAATCTTGAGCTGTGGAAACAAACTGCAGCTAGAAGTGAGGAAACAACGGACAGTTATTAACATAAAAACACTTTAACAATAAGACACATGGTTTTGTGTTTTTGCAGTGTTCAGACACTGAATTGTACCAAACTTTATCCCTTTTAAAGAGCCGGTTCCTTTAAATATCCTCATGCCTCCCTGCCACGTGTACTTCATGTCTCTATTGCTGCAATGTCAGGTCATCCATCATGGAGTCAGTTTATCCCAGCTGGTGCTTTCTGCTGTTCCGTGGAACATCCTGGATATTTTCAGTCTTCCAGCTCGCCACCGGCTTGACGTCTCACTCCTGATCCGTCTGCGGCGTTCACTCTTTTCTCTCTTTCTTCTTCATTGTCTCATTTAATGAACAGAGGGCATGGTTAAATAAGACTGACGCGGTCATCTGTGTTTGGCTCGCCCGTTTTCTGACACGCCACCGTCGACCTTTGCCTCTTCTAATGTTGAACATTTGGAACATGGTGTCTCCGTATGTTCTGTTAATGCGATGGTTTTATGTATCAAGTGGTTTCTTATTTAAAAAGTTTGCAAACATCTCGGATAAACAAGAACACATGTCAGACACAGACATCCTCTGGTTAGAGCTGGAAAACAGGTCACAACATAAGCGTTTTATCATCAGTCAATATTGATAATTAGTCATCAGTTTTTTTGTTTTAATTATCTAAACTTCTGCCAAACTGGAGGTGTGACTTTCCTGTTTTGTCCAGAGGTTTTTCTACACGCTGATGTTTTGTATTTCTAAGCAGTTGTGAGGAATGGTTGGGAAACCTTAAACTGCTGCTGTGCCAGTTACTCAGCAGACTGTTGCTAGGTAACCAAAGAGTGAGTGAGTTGCTAGGTAACCAAAGAGTGAGTGAGTTGCTAGGTAACCGAAGAGTGAGTGAGTTGCTAGGTAACCGAAGAGTGAGTTGATCCCACTGTGACTGTACGATCTGCATGTGTAGATAGAAATACCTCTAGGGAGGGTATTTTTGTCATTGTTGTCATAGTGTAAGATTTAAAGACAATAACAATAAATAAAGATAAAAGTAGTTTAACTGCATTTGCTGGACTGCTACTGAAAAATAAACGTATGAGCCGATACGCAGTAATCAGTAATCAAATGTGAGAGAAGAGAGAATAAATTTGTTTTTCTCATGAACACATGGTATGCAGTGTTGTAAAGTCAGATAACACCTTTAGTTAATATCATAAAAGATGTGATTATTATAAAAATTAGTCTTTTTTGTCCCGGATGAATCCACTAGAGGGCGCACTGGTGGTAGATACTAGCTAACAGTCCCACCAGTTTTTTCTACTTAAATTATGTTCATTTTTATAACACTATCTAGAAAGTAGACATTTTTATACCAAGGAGTATTTTAATTCATATAAATAAATGTGTTACACTTGAACACAATGAAGCATGATATGTGCTCAAAGTGACTGCAATATAATCCTGCTTTGTTTTGAAATGTCTAGGGAAAAAAGGAAACAGCGCTGCAGAAGGTAAATCACCAAATTATGTTTGTTTTGATTCAACCATCCTGGTAAATGCTAATAAACATGTCTTTGTCTCACTCTAGAAAAGATGCCACCGTATGAGCCAAATATCCCCGAACCAACTACCAGAGCTGACTTCATGAAATGTAAGGCTTTCTAAAGCTTTTAAATGTCCATTATCTATACCCACGCTGCAAAAACACAAAATCTCAAAAAGTATTGTTGGCCTAGTTTCTAGTGCAAATATCTTAGTACACTTGAAATAAGACAAAAGTAACTTAAGACAGTTTTTAAAAAAATCCCAACCACATAAAAAGAAAACCCCCAAATAAATTTCAAAAATCCCTCTACTGTTAACTGAGCCATCACCTAGCAACCCCAGCCAAGTCTAGTCCATCACCTAGCAACCCAAGCTGAGTCTAGTCCATCACCCAGCAACCCCAGCTGAGTCTAGTCCATCACCTAGCAACCCCAGTCGAGTCTAGTCCATCACCTAGCAAACCAAGCAAGGTTGCTAGGCATCTTGTCCAGCTTGTCTGCTGGAAAAGGAAGTGTTTTGTTGTTGACTTACCATATGGGAACCACTTGCAGAATTCTTGTTGGTTGTGTCAGCTTTAAGAACCTCCATGGTTTTAGTCACATTTTCACATTTAAGTTCTTCTTCTACCTCCTCAGACTGGTTCCCCGTCTCTCTGGATGACAAAACAGCACAGAAGCTTCTGTGGATTTCTGAGGGCAGCAGCAAAGTGGCTCGTACCTCCGACGCAGTCTGCCCTTATCCCAACAGGCCTGAAAGATACCAGGACTCACCACAGGTAGGAGGCCTGGAACTCAAAGGTCGCAACATGGCGACACTCATTAACATGGTTTACGAAAGGCCATAATCAAACACCACTTCTATTTTGTTTAGTTTAGAGTTGCAGGCGATACATGTAACATTGGTTTTAGATGCACTTTTCATGTGTGTCTTGTGAAATAAACACGTTTCCAAGACATCTAATATGTTGATGTGAGGAGCAGCCATGTTGGAATAAGTGAGGTTAGTCAACTTGCTCCCATTTTCCCAGCAGGAAATCAGACTTTGGAGGGAAGTTTCAGTTGATTTTTTTGACTGGGAAGTTGACAGAGCTCTGAAAAAATCCAGAGCTCTGAAAAAAGGGAGTGAATTTCAGTGAAAAATTAAAAGATTTGGAGATTAATCTAAATATTTCCTAGAAAAAACTTGGAATTTTCTGAGTTTCAAAAGTTGAAAATATCTGACTTTTAATTTAAAGCTTAAAATGTAAGTTTTTTATATTTTGGAGCTTTTCTAGTAACTTTTGAATGCTGGAAATGTTAACTTTTTTCTAGAAAATTTCTGAGATCAACCTGAAGATTTACATTTTTTTTTAGTTTCCGAAAGTCAAAAATCTTAAACTTTTGAAACTCAGAAATTTCCTACTTTTTTTTAGAACAGTTCTTAGTTTTGTTTAGCAAAGTTTTTGCTTTTCAAACTGAGAAAATTTAGTTTTTTTCTATAAAATTTTTGACTTTGGAAACTCAGAAGTATCAAAGTTTTTTTTTCCAGAAAATGTTTCTAGAAAAGCTTCATCTAAAAATTTCTGAGAGTTTTTGGCATAAATTTTCTCTAGCTTTTTCTTTCCATCTGTAACGCCGTCGTAGAGCGCAGCGCTGTGGGTTTCACGAATGTCTCCTGTTGCAGGTGCTGTGTAAGGAGGGCTTGATGGGCATCCGAGGCTACTGGGAGGTGGACTACGACGGCTGGGTGGTGGTCGGCGTGGTGGCGGAGAGTGCGCCCCGTAAAGGCCAGGAGGTGCCCTGCGGTCTCGGGGAGAACAAAGGCTCCTGGGGGGTCGGCTGGTCCGGTTCCTGCTACCAGGTCTGGCACAACGGTGAGAACATCGACATCCAGCTGCCGCCGTCCCGCACCATGGGCGTCTACGTCGACCTGCCGGCCGGCGTCATCTCCTTCCTGTCGGTGGAGGGAGACTCCGAGAAGGAGGTGCGGCTGATCCACAAGTACAAAGCCAAATTCGAGGAGAGAATTTTCCCCGGGTTTTGGATCGGAACAAATTCCTTCTGTCTTATCCGGAAAAAAGATCAGTGACACTTGAAAGGGATTTGTATGGAAGCCCATTCGTGCCATGAATGACAAAACTAAAGCCCGCAGTAAGTCATAATTTTTGATATACTGGATCAAGCCAACAAAATTATGACATTAAAACTCAAAATTATGACTTTTATTCTCATAATTATGACTTTAAAACTCTAAATGATTACTTTTTTCTCATAATTTTCACTGAAACTCATAATTATGACTAAACCCCAAAATAACTGTTTTCATATAACCTTTATTCACAAAATTATGTCTTTTGTTCTCATAATTATGATTTAAAAACTTGTAAAACTTGTTTTAACTTGTAGAAATTTAACTTGTAAAATTATGAACTTTAAAGTCGTCATTTTACATGACTTTTTATTTTTGTTTTCATGATTATAAAACTCTAAATTTTGTCTCCCTGTCTGGCTTTTACTTTTTGGTTCATGGCAGAAATGAGCTTCTGTATATTGTGGGTATGGGGCAGCAGTAGTTTTACCAGGAAGTGTTCATTTAAGTGTGATTGGAGAAAAAAAACGAGCTTTGAAGTACAACTGAAGACATGTTGGCAGTTTTTTTTTCTCTGAATGCATAAAAACACCTTCAGATTTTCATTTGTTTTTGTTAATTTAAGTTAAGCAAGGTAAAGTTGGGTGTTTTTATTACTTTGATCCTGTTTAATTGTCCTCAGTGTAGTCAATAAAGTATTCTTCTTCACTATGCCAGTATGAAGTCGACACTCAACTGACTTTTTTGTGTATTGGAATGAGGGCAGACATGCAACTTTAACGATGACAAGAAAACAAAGACCATCACTAATATTTGGGTAAAAGTTCCTCAGTAAGTTGCCTTTCACCGACATATTTCCTAAAGAAATCAACACACTTCTGGTATATTTCCTACCAATCATTCAGACCGATTTTGGTACCTAAAGCTGTGTTTTGGGTGAAATGTTTGCTCAATAGCTGATTTTGTTTGTGATCTTCTGATTTAAGTTATGAATATGTGCAATTCAATGCCCACCAATAGAATAGAATTGATATTTAATTAGAAAAATTAACTGCAATGCATTGATGAATCAATAATTACCTACAGATTGCCGAGCGGGAAATTGGAAAGGTAGGCCCAGATACCACGGTCCTAGCAAGTACTAGCTAAAAACAGTGCTAGCGAGTGTTAGCTAATAACAGTGCTAGCGAGTGCTAGCTAATAATACAGTGCTAGCTAATAACACAGTGCTAACAAGTGTTAGCTATAACACAGGGCTAGCGAGTGTTAGCTAATAACACAATGCTAGTGAGTGTTAGCTAATAACACAGTGCTAGTGAGTATTAGCTAACACGCTATCCGTAACCAGAAAAAGAAAAAAACTACCTTTCAAACCAGCGCTGCCTTCTTTCCGCTCACTTTGAGTCCTCTGCATTTCAACCACCGTTTTAGTTTCCTCACACTTTGCTTCTGTATCGACGAATATTGAAAAGAAGCTCCCTGGACATCCTCATCTTCCAATGTTCAGATGTCGCCGTTCTGTTTGTGCCGTTCGGGTAACAATGACGTCATTTGTAAGGAGCGCCTTTAGGGCCGCTGTAGGTATAATAGTGGTACATTGCTGCCAAAAATCTCAAAAAAAAAATTTGAGAGGAAAAAATGTGAACATTTCTGACTTTCAAAAGTCAAATGTTTTCAACTTTTTTTAATAAAAACTTTCCAACTTTAATGATGACAATCTAAAAAATTTTACTTTTGAAACTTTCCTTGTTTTATTGTTTTTCTCTGAGATGGCCATAATATGCCTTTTTATTGGTAGACTACCCAAGTGATGAATAACTGATCAAATTTGATTTAAAAATGTACAAATTCTAGTATTTTAAAGACTAACATTTTGAAAACTACAAATTTAATTTCTTCATAAAACCTTTTAAACCAATACTTGCATGCATGTTAGAACAGGCTAAAGAACTTCCTGCAAACGGGAAGAACAGAATATAATGTTTACTGTATATTCACATAATGTTTAAATGTATTAACAAGAGGTCCCTCTGTAACATAATGTGTGTTTCTGGTGTGTTTTTTCTTCGTCATGAGAAGTTACTCGCAGTGGGTAACTAGAAATTTGACTCAAATGAGAGTAGCAATTCTTCAAAATATTAAAAAGTGAAGCAAAACTGAGCTATTCCTAAAAACATATTTTTCCAAAAAGTTACTGAAATTAATCTATTTGCTAACTATGTTTGGCTACAAGTGAAAAATCATAAGTAACACAAATAAAGGCTTGAGAACATCAGTCTGGGTGTAACTAGTGATACTTATATTAATATATTCATGCCTGAGTAAACTTCAGACACTTCGTTGATTTTTCTTTCTTTTGCTGCGTTACCGCCCTCTAGTGGCCATTAAAAAATAACACCCAGAGCCGTTTATTCTTGGTGTTGCTCCTTTATTTGAAACATAAAAGGATTTAACGGAACATTTATGTTTGAAATATCCGAGATGTTAACTTTTTAGCACATCTCTCATCCTTTCTCTCGCAAACAAAGTCACTTTCCCTTCCATTCAGGCATTTTAACAACACATCCAGAGCAAATGGGGAAAAAGAAAAAAATCATTACCATCCCCCTGGAACATGAAGTCAATTAACAATCATCCCATCAATCAGTCATTCATTGGTGAAATAAAAAAATAGGCATGTAATGAGAAGGTGCTGGTGTCCTCTGCTCACATTTACAAAAAAAGCGACAAGCTTCGTGTTAAAATCCGTTTTGTTTTTTACTCTGTTACATAAACCGATGACGGTGAGCCAGTTGGTCTCCGTATTTGGAAACAAATTAACCAAATTTTTTTCAATTTATTACAACGTACACTTCCCATTTCTTCAAAGCAGACATGTTGAATTTAGGAGTAAAACTTTAATTTGAGGTGAAATTAAAGTTTATGAGTTGCATAAGCCTGGACTTTAAGATCATTGTGAGAGAAATGTTAGAACAGACCTGATTTTTTTAACGTTTATTAGGCAGCAAACCTTAAAGCTGCACGCTTGGCTGCATTCTTCTTCTTCTTCCAGATCTTGCAAAAACATTCCAGATTGCACCCTGATTGTACCGACATTAGAAAATCGATCTAAAATTTAAGTTTCTGCAGAGTAAGAAGTAGCTCTTCCACCGTTTTTTAGATCATTTGAATCAACCAGGGTTGAAAAATACTGACAAAACCACCAAAATACTCGTTTAGTGTTCAGAAACCCATCATAGCACGTGGCTAAAGCTTAGCAGTTACCTAATGTGTTAGCACGCACATGAACGCAAAAGCAGCAACTTCTAATTTCTGAGTGAAGTTTTAGTGTTGGAGGCAAAATTCACCTGATCTTCACCATTAACTGATCCGTCTGAGGTAAATCTAAGAGACGAAGCATCACTTTGGATTATTACATGGCAAATCTGGGAGTCAGAAAGCGCTGATGTGGACAATCCTGAGTAGGGCTGGGCGGTAAATACTAAAAATAAAACATTTTGTTGCTTTTTTTCCAAAATAAGTGGATTTTATTTTACTGATTCCTTCTGAGTTGTATGATGAATTATCAGGGCCAGGCTATGAGAATTTTTGCTTAATTATGAGAATAAAATCATAATATTAGCAGAATAAAAACTCAATTTTACCAGAACGACGTTTTAAAATGACAAGAAAAAGTCGTTTTATTAAGAAAAAAGCTTTTAGGGTTAAGATGTAATGTGAGTAACTCTGTTAGTGTGATTCTTATTTCCAAATAGTCGTTTGCGTCGTTTAAAAGTCCCAATACTGATGATAATTTAAATGATGTGTTAAAAATGAATTATTTACACATCTGCTCAGCATTCCTCATTTTAATTTTGTTACTTTTTGTGTCACAATTTTCATAAAATTGCTATTTTATTCGACTCTATTCTTAAATATTATGACTATATTCTCATAATTTAAAAGAAAAAAATAAATCGAATCGTAGCCTGGGTCTAAAACACAAGATGGCGGCCTCGTGTGTGCTGACATCACTCGTAAGTATGGAAACCCAACGAACGCAATGGCGGGAAAAAAAAAAAAGAAGAAAAATTCAGATTAAATCTTCTAAAGCCAGAAATTTGATTGATAAAATCGATTTATCGTCCAGCCCTGATCCCGAAGTGATAAGAAGTCGAACACAAGCAGGACTTCGCCTCTGAAACATTTTTTATGTTTCCATGAAGATTTCCCACCTGTTGCTACTTAAACCAACACGTGTCTGCTGATTATCAAAGATCTCTGACATCACCGGTAATCTGACCAATCAGCTCCTCCTGTCTGAGCTGCTCGGTCCGGTCTGAACGTGGCGCCGCTCGGTCCGGTTCGAACTAACGCGGCGATGCTCGGTCCGGTCTGAACGTGGCGCCGCTCGGTCCGGTCCGAACTAACGCGGTGATGCTCGGTGCGGTCCGAACGCGGCGATGCTCGGTCCGGTCCGGTCTGAACGCGGCGCCGCTCGGTCCGAATGCGTGAGACGTCGTTGGGGATAAATAGTGTTGAAGATGCCATTAGTGTTCGTAACATTTCTTCACGACCCTGTAAAGCAGTTAATTTTTTTAGTGACTGAAACGATAAACAGATTCGAGCTTTGACACTGATTCACACATTCCAGGCTTTTCTTGTTCTCCTCTCCGCCATGTTTTTCCCGCTCGCCGTCTCTCAGTGTTTGAGCGAGAAGTCGCCCGTGTTGAGGCGCGGCCGCGGCAGCGCGCCAAACATCTCCGTCCCGTCGGTGGCGCCGGGGACCAGCAGGGCCTTCATGCTGGCGGCGATGTGCTCCAGGTCGGCGCAGCCCGCCTGAAACACGCGATTAATCAATTAATTCAGTAACTGATTAATCAGTAACTGGGGTCTACACTCAAAAAAAGAACAAGTTAGAGCAGCCATTAAGATTCAATTTAAAAAATGCTCAGTTGTTGCACATTCAGCAACAAAATGTAAATTTTATTAATGAAAAAAAAAAGGAATTTAATTGTTTATTTGGATTTTTATGCATCTCAGGCTAAAATAAAAAAGGCAAAATGTGCCAATTTTCTTATCGTAAAAATAAAATGATTAATTACTTAATTGGATTAATCATGTTTAATCAATTATCGAAATAATAGTCAACAAATTCAGCAATCGATTAATCATTACTGAGTATACGGACTCAAATATGTATTATATTTTGATTTTTCATCAATTAATTAATCAATTAATCATCAAAAATAATGAAACCATTAATCAGATTGATTACTGAAATAATCGTCAACTAATTTAAATTTTAAAATGTATAGAATGTTAACTTTTTTTGTTAAAAAAGGAATTATTTGCATTTATAATTTATTTCCAATATTGCAAAAAACAGGCTAACATGCAAAAATATGTAGAACTTTCCGATATTTTTAATATGATTAATGGGCTAATCTGCAAAATAATGAAACAATTAACTGATTAATCAATTGTTGAAATAATCATAAACTATTTTAGTAGTCGATTAATCATTACTGGAGCATACAGACTCAAAAAAGGTCATTTTCTGAAAGAACAACATTCTCAGAGCAGAAATCGAATCATAACTGAAGACATTTAAGTTTGTTTATTTTAACTATTGATGCTACAGATGATCAGTCATTCAGGAAATCTAAGTTGTTGCAAATGAGGCAAAAAAAATGTTTCTTATTTCAAAAAGGAACTGAATTGTCTATGTGCATTCTTATATATTCTAATATTGCATAAAAAATAAAAAATATGCAGAATGTGCTAAATTTTTTACCCAATTAATCATCAAAATAATCAAATGACTAATTAACCAGATTATGCAATTACAGAAATGATGGTAAGCTAATATAGTAACTGATTAATCGCTAAGCAGAGTATAGAGACTCAAAACAATTTAATATTCAGAGCAATTAAATTGTTTATTTGGTTTTAATGAAAATTCGGCAGAATGTGCCATCTTTTAAAAACAAACTGATAAGAAATAATCCTCAGAAGAATCAACAGAAATGAGCTTCGTGTTTCTGTTACCACATGTGGGTTGACCTTTTGAACTTTACGGTCACATGAGCAGCAGCAGTGGATGCTTGCAGCTGAATAGTGTCTTTGTCTTTAGAGGCATCGGCTTTAAAAACATTATTCTGCTACAGCTAAAGAAAACAGAAGATTTAACAGTGAGAGCCTCATTACATATCAAGGGTGTTCAAAGTGGGGCCTGTGGGCCGTTTACAGCCCATGGACTGATTTTATGCGGCCCCCCTGACAAAAATGAATTTTAATTTTTTTGGAGAATAATCGCTGCCAATGAAACAAAAGTTATGACAGAAAATACTGAGTCATAACTCTGCTCAGACTTTTGCTTTATTTCTCCTTCCTGGGGAAAAACCCGGTCGTTAAGACACATCAGAACTTGTTATGGTTGCAGTTTTCCTCTCATTTTGGAGGGATTTTAGTTTGTTTTAGAGTGTAATCGCTGTTCCAGCTGCACAACACTGAGCTCTCGCATTTATCCCTCCTCTGCAAAACTATGAAGTCGTTAGAAACATTAAAAACTTACATTTGCACCACATTTTTCCTCAGATTTTCAGTTATTTTAGAGCCTTACTGCTTCTAAACAAAAGCAACAACTTCAAAACATCGGGTCATAACGCCAGTCAGACTTCTTCTTTATTCCTCCACTGCAACGAGTCAAGTGTGATCTGCACTGCGTCCATGAAATAAATTAAAATGTGTCACTTTTCCTCAAAATTAAATTGATTTTGAGTCTAAGCTCTTCAACAGATCGACTGAAGTCTGTGTCCATCAAAATGTAAATAAAATTAAATTAGATTTATTCATAAATACCCAAGTAAAAGTAAAAAGTATTTGGTAAAAAGTCTACTGAAGTACTGAGAAACTGATCAAATGATCAATCATTAAATATTTAAAAAGTAGATCATCAGACGGACTAAAATACAAAGTTAAGAGGAAATTTTGATATTTTAAGGACCAAATTACAATAATTCTTATGACAACAATAAAATCAGGCAAAAGAAAAAAATTTCCAAATCAGAATCTTTCAATAAAAAACAAATTAAACTTTAACATAAACTGCAGGTGTGAGTCTGTGTCTGGTGAGTTTTTGGTTAAAACATGTTTGTTTTTATTCAGTCGGTAGAAAATCCAGAAATTTTACTCAAGTGAAAGTAAAAAGTACAGCGTAGTAGAAATTCTCCTAAAAGTACGTTGTTGTTTTTTTTCATAAAGTTACTTAAGTAAATGTAACTAGTTTCTGCTCTACTCTAGTTTTATCCAAGTAATAAATCAGAGACGTAACTTCATTAATTTAGCCTCGTTGTGTTTAGCAGCGTATTATTGTGATTTTATCCAGAACCTCAGAAGCTGCACAGAGCAGCTCTGGTTCATAAAAGCCTAAAGCTGAAAATGTTAAACCAGTTAAAAGTTTAAAAAGTTTTCTGGCGGCTCACCCGCTCTCCACTGTTGCTGTCTCCCGGAGCGGCTCTGCTGCTCTTGCAGCCCCACACGGGGACGGACACGGGCAGCGAGCGCGCCAGCGCCGTGGGGTGGGCGTGGCGCGACGAGAAGGCGTGCTGCCCCACGGCCAGGCCGCGCGGCGGCGGCGGCGGGGCGTCCTCGCTCAGCGAGCCTGGCGCAGACAGGACGAAGAAGCAACGCTTGAGCCAAACTCGTACGTGATGAAGAAGAGCGGGGCGATGAATCTCTTACCGTCGGTGCTTTCCTCCTCTCCGTCGGACTCAAAGAACGGCTCACAGTCACGAGAAATAGAGTCCTCGTCCATGGAGAAAACGCCTAAAAACCGATTACAAATTTTAAAAAATTAGAGAAGCAACCAACAAAAACATATTTAGGGTAAACTATATAAAAAGTATCCAATAAAATTCTGACTTTTTAATATTTCACGTTCAGTTTTTCTACCCTTTTAAAGTCGTTTTGTTAAACGGTTCTACAGACTTTCTTTCAAACTATTCCTTTATACTTTTGTTCCTTTTTCACTCACTGAAAAAGGAGTTTAGAGTTTAGAGACACAAGAGCTGCGTTTCCATTACAAATGTGTGCAAAACTTTGTCAACATCAAAGTGTAATTAGGACATTATAAGGCCTTAATTTTAGATAAGTGAATAAAACTTTTCAAATTACCCTGTTTTGCCTTTTTTCCCCCAACACACTTTATCCATGAATATGTTTGGATGGAGTTCTATGTCCTCCCAGATTCTTCAACATTAAGTTTTTCATGGCTTAACCTGCTGGTCACAATAACTAGTCACATTTAGTCAATTACATTTACTTGAAATGTAAAAACAAAAAGTATTATACTACGCAACTCTAGTTTGTACGCTGTACATTTTACTTTTACTTGAGTAACTTTATTTTGAGGTTTCTCTACTTTGAGTAAAATTTCTGTATTTTCTAGCCACTGAATGAAAAACAAACATGTTTTAACTAAAATTCACCAGACAGACACACCTGCAGCTTATCATAAAGTTTCATAAGTTTTTTATTTAAAGAAACTAATTTGGAAGAAAAACTTTTTACCTGATTTTTTTTTTTTTACACAAATTGTCATTTTCAGTTTTAAAATACCAAAATTTCCACTTAACTTTATATTTTGGTCCGTCTGATGATGTAATTTTTAAATATTAAGTTATTGATAATTTGATCAGTTACTCGGTACTAGAGGAAACTTTTTACTAAATACTTTTTCGCTCTAACCTGAGTAACATTTTCGGCTCCTCTGCTCCTGGCAGAGTGAAGGTCTGCACGCTTTAATCATAACCTCGAGTTTAATATTCAAATCTACTGAGAAAGTAACATTTTAGTTTTCTTTAATTCCTCCTGAAAGAAAGAAGATTTCCTTTCTCACAGGACTGAACTAAAACAATCTGCTCACCTGCACTTTCATTCCCGTATGGTCGTCTCTCGTCCATGTCTTCCTCCTCTTCCTCCGCCTCTTCTCCTTCCTCCTCCAGGTCCACGATGCCGGCTCTCTGTCTCCCTCGCTCCACCTCTGTGGCGCTCTGCTCCCGCTCCTGGTTGCCGTTCTGCCCGCTGCCCTGCTGGCTGGAGTCGTCCGGGCTGTAGATGGACGGGTAGCTCTGGGAGTACAGTCTGTTGTTGGGGCTGACTCCGCCCACTACGCCGTCGCCTGTGAAGCTCTGCAGAGATTCAAACATGTTTTAAACGGGAACTTTGGATAAAAATGTGGAACATCTTCCTATTTACTAGGGATGCAAGTTGTCGATTAATTACTTTTCTCTTCTATCAAGAGGGACGAGTATCTTTCCATAACACAAAGAGGCTGCATTTTATTTTCATAATATGCTGAATTAAAAATAAATCAGCTGTATTAAAAACTGACTGAATAAACAGAAAATTATTTTCTCACATTAATACACTTAGACATATTTATAAAATAAAACAGGAACCTCTTAAGTTGCTGAATAGAAAAATAAAAGAATAAAACATGAAAACCGTCTAATGGTTTTTCTACATATAAGAGTTTTTATTTCGCTCCTTTAAGCGCTTTAACTCACCAAAAGTCAATCTTGCATATTGGCGCCATGTTTTTTTCCCATCATCTTACTATTTTTCTGCGTTAACCCCCGTAACTTTGACAAATCTTTGTTGTTCATGATGAGAGAAATAAATATATTATGGAGTTTTTGAAAGAATAATTAGCTACGGAGGGGGAACAGATTACTTCAGACGGTTGAAATATTTCGTTCTCCCTCATAAATTTGGTAAATAAAGAGCAAATGTTCTCAAATTCTCAAGATACGTCGCTAATGTCGAACCGGCTAACTGTTATTGCATCAAAGTGTAACTACATCAAAAGGCTTCTGAAACCCTGGGTAGCAACAACACGCTTGTGAAACTAAAAATAAATAAGTTAATAAAAATCCGATGCGAGAGAAGTAAACTAGTGAAACATTGCATAAAGGACATTTTTCATCCCAAACCAGACTTTGTTTGGGACGTTCTGGAATATTGCCGCCATCTTTGTTTATGTACCAACATATTATCTGCTTAAAGATAACCAGCACCGCCCTCTGCTGGATGGGGGTCAAACTACAACACTAAAAGACGTCACTAGTTAATAGACTGGAACTAATTTTAAACTAATAAATCATTAACCAATGTTAATTTGTCAGTCGATTATTTACTTGAACCCCTACCACTTACCCCTCTGTATCCGGTGTCAGAGGTCAAATCAACCAGCAGCTTGCCTCCTTGCTCTCCTGCGCTTTGCCGCATGTGCTTCTGGGCCGTCAGCATGGACGTGGCGTGCAGCACGCCGATGTCGTCCACATAGCGGCGCGCCGACTCGGCTAGGAAGCCCTGACCCCACACCCTGTAGGAGAACTCACATTCCTTTGGAAAACCGGTGCCGCTTTCTCGCTTCTTCCCGACTTCACCTTCACCAGCCGTCAACCGGAACTTCTTGCAGGCCGTGAGGATGGCCAGGTCGCAGCCGGACTTTTGGCAATAGGCTTCCGCAGCGGAGAGTAGGGCCAACCAGCTCTCTTTGTGGTTGTCTGGGATCTCCGGCTCAGAGGAGTGGGTTACAGAGGCCATAATGGTGATCTTAGAGAATGGCCTGACAAAATAACTAACACTGAAAAACAACAAGGAACTTTGGATTTTAAACTAATTAGAAACGAACTGAAGTGCCAAACTGAATAAAATACTGAGTTTGGTTGCTGACTGATTTTACTTAAAGCTTCTTTGCTGGTGTTTCTGCTTGGCTGAAGGTAAAAATGTGAAATAATCAGGTATGGAGGCACACGGTGACTTAAAGATATGGTAGCTGGGAGGTGGTGAGAGCCAAGGGAGAGATGGAGATGATGCCTGGGAAAAAAAGAGAGAGAAAATATTCAGACACAAGTTTCACCCATTAATTTTGGAATTATTACGATTTATTTAAACTCTGGCTAAAATGATTAATCAGATTAGTTGTGATTAATCGATCATTTAAATAACTGGCAACAAATTTAGCAAACAATTAATCATGAACTGGAGTTTAGAGGCTTCATAAAAGGCAATTTTCTGAAAGAACAACATATTCAGGGTAGTTAAGTCAGAACTGTACAAAAAGAACCTGAATTTTGCATTTAAGATTAAATTTTAAAAAATTAAAAAAAACACTTTAGCAATGTCCAACACAAAACTCAAGAGGGATTATTCAAGCTTCATCCGGTTCAAATTGTGTGAAAAAAAATCTATTGTCTCTTTCTGTCAAATTATTAATGCCTTATTAAAAAAATAATTCAACAGATCAGCCCTTCACTGTAGTAATGCATCAAGCAGAAAGGATTTAGCTTTTCACATTTTGATGTTAGGAGGATTCTCTCTTTTAGCTGTAGATTCGTTCTTTGCTAGACAGAAGGCCAGGCTTTCGGAATAATTATCACTTTACTAATTGATTATTTTGACAATTAACTGAACACAAGCTGACACATTCTTCATTAAACTACTTAAGGATTTTTTATACAATATTAGAAATACATTAAAATATGTAAATAGGGAAATAATCAAATTCCTTCTTCAATAAGAAAATAAATGTTTTATAGCATAAAATGCAATAAAAGAGTACTTATCTAGCATATTCGAACAGGTGAAGCAAAGCAATGCCATTTGAGGAGTTTTGGCTAAAACATATTTACAGAGAGTGTTTTGATATTAAATACATAATGCACATATTTTGTACAGCTTTGCATTATTTACTGCTCTGAATATGTTTTTTCCAACATCAGGTCCGTTTTTGCATCTCCAATTAATTGATTAGTAAATTAGTTGACAATTACTTCAATAATCGATTAATCTCGATTAGTACGCGCAAATCCAAGAAGACATGGACAAATCATGTCAACAATAGTGGTGTAATATTCAGTCACATTAAAGTCATAAGCTAGTTATGTATTTGAGCCCTTATTTACTATTTTTGGGATACGAGGAGTAGAGACTCAAGTTTAAGCTTTTTGATCGTTTAAGTTGTGATGTAGAAACCATTCAGTGTTTGTTTCTCTGTTGTGCAAACTATAACTATGGATCGGAACTCAGATATGTACAGTTAAACCTGCAGACACCAGTGTGTTGCTGTAACTGCTGCAGCGTCCTCCACCTTCACTTAGCAATGCTAACTGTAGCTCCTGCTAGCAGAGCCTCCGCTCCGTATGAATCCTTCCCACGGACAACGTTAACTCCGGTAAAACTGCACGCTTTGCGCTTATCATTGCGGCTGCGACCGCTGCTGCAGCAGCTGTTGTTGTTTATCTTGTTATTCAGTCCAATGTTGTGTGCAGCCAGCCTCCTGCTGCTGTTGAATCCGCATCTCTCCTCCTTTTTCAGGCTTTAAGAGCAGACCTGACTCGGCAGTAATGAGGTGGAAAGTAGGAGGAACACATCCACTTGCCTGTTCAGTTTCTTTCTTTGCCGCTGTCAGGTGTTAACCGAGTTTAATGAATGTTTTTACCCCACGCTTTCTGCCCTTCTCCCACGGTTTCTCTCCCTCAGCTAGCCTCGACACCAGCGGAGGAAAGCTAGGAGCCGGTGATGCTACAATATCCGGTTATCGATTTCAAAATAAAAGCAGATCTGCTAATAATAATAACCATAATCATAATAATAGGAAAATAACAACAGCAGCAACAACAACAACAACAACAATAATAATAATAATAATAATAATAATAATAATAATAATAATAATGATAATGGACAATTTTATTTATTTTATCTAACTTTCTAATTTTATTTGGAAGTACTAATTTTTAAAAATGTTTCTTAATTATAAGAAAATAATTATCAAAATGTTTTATAAACAGTAATTTCAAGCTAAGTCTCTTAAATTATTTCCATTTAATTTAATAATGGAGTTCCAATTTCACGAGACAGACATGCCCAATTTGCAGGTTAATCTAAACAAATAAGCATATAATTGAGAAAGTAAATTTAAGTAAATTTAAATTTAAAAAGAAATGCTTCTATATTACAAGGTTTAATTGCACACAGTGATAAATTCAAATTATTTCTTTTAATTCCGACGGCTCTGGCTTACAGAAAATTAAAACTCAGAATTCAGTTTCTCTGAAAGTTAGAATATTCCATAACAGCAATGAAAAACTGGTTTTTAATACAAAAATATATGGTATAACAACAACAACAACGACAGCAACAACAACAACAACAACAACAACAACAATAATAATAATAATAATAATAATAATAATAATAATAATAATAATAAAGTATAACAAAGGACCAATACGTAATTTTTTCCTATCCAAAACGATATTAACTCAACCTATATTAAAAATAAATTGTAACTGACACATCAGAAGAACTTCCTGTCTTTTCCTGGTTTGTTTCTGACTTGACAAAGCTCTTACGTCACCTGTTTACCGACGTGACAAGTGGTTGTGAACGAGCACGTTTTCGCTATTTGCTTGTGCACGAGCAGCAACCTCTTTTCGTTAATGGTTAAAACACAGACCTGCACGCTCCAGACACATAGCAACAAATATCAAGGCAAGATCGCGGAATATATCTTAACACAATAACTGAACTAAAAATATAAAATAAATTCAAAAAATGACATAAGTGTTCCTTGATCATAAATATGCATATCAATATAAACAATAATTCAAAGTGTAATGAAACTACAAATGTATAAGATTAAATCACATAATGAGGGTGAAAGATATGAAGGAATATCATTGAAAAATTTGTTTTACCGCCAGTATCACTTACAATTGTATTTAGTTTATTTATACCTATGTTTTAATTTTATTTATTTTGTATTGAGTAGTTGCAATATAGTAAAAGAGGTAATAGATGAGCCTTAATAATAACAATTTAAAAAATAATAATAAAAGGTTTGCTGCCACCTGGTGGTCATCGTGCAGAACTTAAACAAAGTTATAATCTGACATGAAACTCTATATATTCTGTTTAAATATTAATGTACAACATTCTAAAAGTGTGTGTCTGCGTGGTTATGTATTATAATATCGTGGACTTCAACCGTAGCTATAAGTGCATTCTGATTGGCTCTCGTGTCACATGACCGCTCGGTGGGCGGGACGTTCCATGAACAGGAAGTGTGACGTCACGTTTGTTTTGGAAGAAGCGAAGCAGCGACTCAAGCGACGAGAAAATGGGGGAAAACGTGGAAGATTACAAGGTATTTATTTATTTTTTTCGTTTTTCTTTAATGTTTTATTTTAATAGTTTCTCTAACTAATTTGTCTTGCTAACATAAAGCTGCTGTTGAGGTTTAAGGTTAGCACAGCAGCTCGGTAACGTTGAAACATTAATCCAGGACAGTATCTGCTTCATCTTTGACAATGGGCTTGAAATAAAAAATGGAAACCTGTCCCGTAGATCCACCATAACGATGTGATTCATCTTGTTGATACTAAAGCGTGCTGTGTAGAAAGTTAGGTAAAAACTGGTAAAGTCTAAGCAAGTTTTTCTTGAATGTGTTGGGATTTTGATCTGACAGATGAGTCACCGTAATCATGTGACATGACCTGTCTCATTTCCATCTCTAGCTTTCTCATGTCCTAAAAGTATCTAGATTAAAGCTTTTTGGTTGGACGTTAAGATGTTGAAAGTTAAAGTTATTTAATCATGTAAAAATCTCAGGTTTCTGTCCTGTAAAGACTGAGCATGATAAAAAAAAAGTTACCCACATTCTCTGTAATTTATCCAACAAACACGAAAACAACCTCGTAAAAAATAAATGAAAATAAAAAAGGTGCAGTAATCTTAACCTTAAAACAATTAATTTGTATCACATTTCTACATATTTAACTGGTTTTTCTTGAAAAGTAGCTTATGGTGACATTTGGTGTTAATTGCCACTAAATATAAAAGATAAATGTTATCAGTTACATTTTATTCATCAGGATTCTTGTATCAGCTTTGCTTACAAAATTTCCTTGCAAACATCTTCTAAGGCTCTTCAATTTCAAATTAAAATCCTATATCAATCTGACAAAAGTAACCCCACTGTATGATGCTGCCAGTTCTTTCCATTGTGTTTTTTTTTTTTTGTTTGTTTTTTACA
Source organism: Poecilia latipinna (assembly GCF_001443285.1). Taxonomy (NCBI): domain Eukaryota; kingdom Metazoa; phylum Chordata; class Actinopteri; order Cyprinodontiformes; family Poeciliidae; genus Poecilia; species Poecilia latipinna. The sequence continues at coordinate 17,933 of NW_015114406.1, read as the reverse complement.
CCTTTTTGTATTGTATCCAAAAGGACTACTACTCTTTAGTCCAGGGTGGGCAACTCCAGGTCTTGAGGGTCAGTCTCCTCCAACTTTTAGGTGTGTCTCTACTTCAACACACCTGAGTCAAATAATGAGGTCGTCAGCAGGACTATGGAGAACCTGACTGCACTTGGGAGGTGATTCAGTGATTCTGCTGTTGGATTCGAGTGTGTTGGACCAGGGAGACGTCTAAGAGTTGCAGGACACCGGCCCTCCAGGACCAGGATTGCCCACCCCTGCTGTAGTCCATGGCTGTAGCTAATAGATACAAACAAGCAATCACAAAAGTCCAGCATAAACACATTATTTAAAGTTAATTTGTCTCATGGCAGGCATTAACTCAAAGGTGACACCAAATGTGCTTTAAGATTGCATCGGTTTATTTTACTGTTTTTTTTTTATATATATTTTTTGGCTCAAATGATTTGCTATCAAAGCGTATTTATGTAGTATGATTTATAAGACAAACAAAAGCGTTTAGTGTCACTTCAAGGCAAAGAAAGTGACAGAGGAAAGCACACAGGATGTTAAAATACAGATAAGAAAGGTGTAAAATGAACACATTTTGTCAAAAGTTCAGTTATGGTGTATTAAAGATGGAAAAGGTTTTAAAATTAATGATAATTGTCAACAATAATGTGTTGGTGGGCTTTGGAAAAAGGAAGATGAAGCCATCCTGCCGTAATTATTGTCTGTGATTAGTTAATTGTTTCCCAACAGTGTCACTTGTTGGAATAATTAAGTTATTTCTCCGTTTTGGTCAAAAACACAAAGTTTGTATTAGACTTTGTTTAATACGAACCATATTAGATGGTTTAAAACCAATTTATTTCCACACTTCTGTCCAGTCAGTGTCACCGTTGGCTCACTGTAGAAGTTTAACTGAGGATTTCTTTTCTTCTCAGCTGATATTTGAGAAAGAGGGCGTGTACCTCCACACAAACGCCAAGAGGAGCGTCCAGGAAACCAGCATACCAGGATTTATTCGCATTGTGGAACGGGTAGGCAGATCTGCCAAGAGATAAACAAGGATCCAGTAAAGCGCAGGGTGAACTGATTTTATGTTTTACATTCTGCAGGCCGGACAGCCTGCTTTAGAGTGGAGCCCCCTGGAGGACGAGGGTCGCAGCGCGCCCGCAGTCCTCTACAGCAAAAAGGTCAGCTGACTGCCTGCGAAAAGCCTCAGAAATGTTTGTACTTGTTCTAATTTCCATTGATTTGTCCGTTTCTAATCAGGATGGCGAGGGAGGTGAGGAGGACACGAACTTTGACCCTGGGTATGAGCCTGACTGGGCGGTGATCAGCACCGTGAAGAAAGATCGCGAGCACGCCCCCATAAAAGACTCAGGTTTTACTTCCTGCTTCCTACAGTCATAGCTACGGATGCAAGCTATAGATGAATGAATTAATCTAAATCTGATTGGTGTTGGTGATCGAAGAATGATTAATTGATAAGCAGCTTTTTCTTAAAATCCTGGGTTTTTAAGAAGGTAAGATCCTTCAAGGTTTGCATCAAGACGCTGCATATCTTCTATAAGTCTGTTGAGAGCGCCATCTCTTCTGCCGTCATCTGTTGGGGCAGCAGCATCAGAGGCAGAGACCTAAAGAGGCTCAGCAGCCTGATAAAGACGGCTGGTTCTGGTTCTGGTTCAGTTCTGGTTCTGGTTCTGTTCTGGGGACGACTGTGGAACCTCTGGAGAAGATAATGCAAAGAAGGATTCTTCATAGGATCAAGGAAATTATGGACCACCTGACCATCCTCTTCATAGGAGTGTCTTAGGAAGGCAGAGCATCTTCAGTCAGAGGCTTCTTCAGATTCAGTGCAGTACAGACTGCTACAGAACATCTTTCCTGCCAATAGCCATCATGATTTTCAATAACTCTTTCATGAATCTAAATTAATGAGTTACAACATTTAATTTCCCTTTGGGACTAATAAAGTGTTTCTGAATTTTACTTTTATCCCACAGGTCAGTGGGCGTTCTCCCTGCCTCTGTCGGAGCTGTACTCCCTCCGGAGGGCCCGCTTCTCTTTGGGTCGGAACTTCATGGTGCTGACCAGCAGAGGAGGACACCCGCTGCCCCCTCTGCACTTCCACAGAGGCGGAACCAGGGAGCTTCTGCGGGCTCTCCACCGTTACATCGTCCTGGACCAGTGAGTGTGGCCAGCACAGTTTAAAAAATCACCGGCACCATGATTATCAGCAGCCTGCTGTCAAACACCCGGTTTGACAGCATGGAAAAAAGGAGCACATTTACACAGAATAATTTCAGAAATCTTTGAGAAAAAACGCTTCAAAATTTCTGAGTTTCGAAAGTGAAAATGTTAAACTTTTTGACTTTATCACTTTTGAATGTGACCGAACATTTTCGCTTTTTGATGCTGTGAAAATTTTCATGTTTTTTTTCTAGAAAATTTCTGAGATTAAATTCAGTGTTTCTTAAACAAAAAAAATCTAAAATTTTTTGACTTTTCAAACTAGAAAATTTTCTTTTTTGGAAAATTTCTTGGCTTCATCTCAAGATTTCTGAGTTCTTCTAGCAAATTTTTGACATTTTAGAGTCAGAAATGTCCAATTTTTCTCTAGTAATTTTCTCTGATTAATTTAATTTTTTTTTTTTTAGCAAATTTTAAACTTTTTAAACCAGAAATTTCCATCCCTTTTCTATATAATTTCTGAGATTTATCTCAAAATTTCTTAGTTTTTTCTAACAAATTTTTTGACTTTTTAAACTTAGAAATTTCCATTTTTTTCTCTAGAAGTTTTCTGAGATAAATATAAAAATGTCAGACTTTTTTTGGTGGAAGTTTACTTTTTCTTTTCTATCTGCAATGTCCTCGACACGCCGTCAAACCTTTTTGCTCCGCCTGTTATCACGCAGAGTTCTGGGATGTTGATTTTAGTTCCTCTTCCTCTTTCTGTTTGTTTGGAGATGTTTTGCATCGTTGTGTGTTGTCGGTTTATATCACTAATTAAATTTGACCGTAATTACACTTCTGCATGCCCAAAGGAAGAACTGTGATGTCACACTGAAGCGCTATGGTTTTTTGTCTGAAACATCTCTAAATATTGAAAGTCACTGAGTTGGTGATTATTGATAACTGTAAACATGCAGACATGACCTGGTGGTCCGGTCTGTCAGTCAAACTTTTCTCACAGGAGAGCAAAAGAGGACAGTGATTGATTTTTAGACTTTTGTTGAGGTAGATAAGATCAGCTTCACATCTAAGTATCGGCCGACCACCATCTCCCAAAGTTAAGGACTTTGGGGCTGATAAATCAGTGCACCCCCCTAATAAGAGGCAAACCAGAGAGCAGTGGTCGTACCTTCTGCCATGATGGTTTGTAATACCGAAGGTTTATGGTTCATCATCAGGTCGCCTGTTGACGGACGCCTCTTCCTCGTCTACCCACGCGACTCGTCTTCAGCTGATTTCGGTCCATCTTTCGACAAACTGCACATCCCGGATGATGGCTCTGATATCGTCACGGTACTTCCAGGATCATCTCCCAACGTCCCAAACGTTTTGTATTTTTCAGTAATGTTTTGTTTCTCCAACTCGAGCAGAGGTTCATCCACGACCCGTACGCCACTACGTTCGGGGGATTCTCCAAGGTCACCAACTTCTTCCGCGCTGCCCTCCGGCCACCAGAGGCCGCTGTGATGCGAGGCGCTCAGGATCCAGGTCTGCCGTCACAGCCCGATGACGAGCCTGGGTTCGAGCTCATCACCTGTGTAAGAAAAAGACGCAAAAGCAACATGGCTCACTGCAAAAAGACAAAATCTTACCAAGTATTTTTGGTTTAGCTTCTAGTGCAAATATCTCAGTACACTTGAAATAAGACAGAATTAACTTAGAGGTAAGTTTTCAGCAAGATACAGGAGCTTGATGTAAGTCAGTAATTCCCTAAAAATAATGAAAAAGTTCTAGTTGCACAACTATATTATTACATTTACAACATGGGGGCAAAAAAAAAACATAAGTCAAATAAACTGCCAATTTTTAAAAAAATATTTTTTTAAGGAAAATCAATTTCCTTAAAATTGATACTGACTTTATTCTCATGTTATTTTTTTAATTTTACTTTATTTTGGTAATATTATGACTTTTATTTCTCAAAATTTTCTGACTTTTTCTCAACATATTCTGACTTTATTAGCATATTATTTCTCTTTATTCTCCTATGCCATATTGTCTTATGATTTTATGCTCATAATTTTATGACTTTATTCTATTAGTATACTAAGTGTACTAAGATATTTGCAAAACAAAATACTTGGTAAATTCTGTGTTTTTGCGGTGCAGAGTCGTGAACAGGTCTGAGCTCCTGGTGTTTTTGGCTGTATGTCCCCTTGCAGGGTGTGGAGCTCGGTCCCAGGCCCAACGTTACTCGAGGACAAGCTCTGGTCCAGTGGGAGGAGTTCTTGGACTCGGAAGGCCGCGTGAAAGACCCAGAGAAAGTCAAAGACCTGGTGTTCAGAGGGGTACGACAGGACAAAGAGTAAAAAACGCTGTTCATTTGGAACATTACTGGAGCTAAATGTTCCTAAACTTTGCAGGGCGTCACTCCAAACCTCAGGAAAGAAGTGTGGAAGTTCCTCCTTGGTTTCTATCCGTGGAAGAGCACCTCAAAGGAAAGAGAGGAAATTCTTCGATTCAAAACGTCAGTGCTCTGATTAATCAATTATTCTGATGATCAATCGAATAAATAAAATGGGGACATTCTGCAGATTGTTCATTTAAGCCTTCTTATACAATATTAAAAGACGTACATAAACAATTCAATTCCTTTCTTAAATAAGAAAAAGAAAATTTTATTGCTTAAAATGCAATGACGGCATTCGTTTAGTGAAGCAAGACCAGTGGTTCTTAACCTGGGTTCGGTCGAACCCCAGGGGTTCGATGAGTCGGTCTCAGGGGTTCGGCGGAGCCTCTGCCGTGGAGGTACAGACACACTGTGTGTCTTTACCTCTGCGGGGTAAAGACATACAGGGGGTTTACCTGGGGGGTTCGGTGAATGCGCATATGAAACTGGGGGGTTCGGTACCTCAAAAAAGGTTAAGAACCACTAAGCTAGACAATATTTTATTTGCATTTTTGTTTTATTTATATTACATAAAAAAGGCTGGAGTGAAATGTATGCAAATGTGCTATTTTATTATCCGATTAATCAATTAATCATCAAGAATAATGAAACGATTCATTAATTAATCATGATTAATCTGTTATGGAAATAACTGTCAACCAATTTAGTAATAGAAAGTATTCAATCAACCTTTAAAATAATTGTTAGCTGCAGTTCCAGGTCTATGACGATGAATCGTTTCAGACTGTTGACGAAGACGTCTTTCGTCTCATCTGCAGGGACGAATACTTCCGGATGAAGGTGCAGTGGAAGTCCGTGAGTGAAGAGCAGGAGATGAGGAACTCCCTCCTCAGAGGCTACAGGAGCCTGATAGGTCGCCAAATAACAAAACATCTGTTTTGTTGTGTGAGCCCTGCAGCAGATTCCTGATGCTTTGTGCTGCTGTCCTCCACAGAGCGGGACGTCAACAGGACGGACAGGAACAACACATTCTTCTCCGGCAATGACAACCCGGGCCTGACTCTGCTCCACGACGTTCTGATGACATACTGCATGTACAACTTCGATCTTGGTGTGTTTTTATGAAGGAACGGATTGCATTTGTCTTCCTTCATTCTGACCAAAATGGAAGAAATTTTGGTGATGCAACGACTAGGCCATTTGCTGCTGTGTAATTCCTCCAGGAAGTTGTGATGTTGCAACTATTAATGCAACATTGCAACCATTTTTCTGACCAATCACTGCAACTCTGCAGAATTTTTTTCCAATCCCCTGACACTGCAAAAACATAAAATCTTACAAAGTGTTTTTTAGATAGTTTGTAGTCCAAATATCTTAGTGCTCCTGAAATAAGACAAAACTAACCTACAAGTAACATATGGCAAGATGTCAAAGCTTGTTTTAAGCCGATAATTCCTTAATATTGATCAAAAGTGTTAGTTCCACTGGGAAATTATTTCACTTGTAAAACAGGAAAAATGTTTTTGTTATAAGTGAAATAATTTGCCGGTGGAGCTTTTTTAAAACAAACTCTTATATTTTGGTGAAAAGTTACTTGTCAGTTTTGTTTTATTTCAACATACTTTACCTGCTGACAACCTTTTAGCTAACGTTGACATTGTTACTAATTTTCAGCATCGGAACGCCTGATTCGGGTCCAACTGATATGCAGACTTAGCTGGGACCCTTTTAAGTTTCTTCAGAAATGTTCTAGTTATTATTATTATTGACGGTGACATTTGTTCACGATCCAGGTTATGTCCAGGGGATGAGCGACCTCCTCTCTCCAATCCTGTTTGTCACTCAGAACGAGGTGGAGTCTTTCTGGTGCCTGACGGGCTTCATGGACCTGGTGGTCAGTTGAGAACTTTCCCTTTTCTTCTCAATTTTACCACAAAATGTTTTTAATTTGAAATATTCCTTTGGTTTTATTGACATTTTTTTCCAAGAGGCTTCCATTTGGCCTTCCATGCTGTTGTTGAGTTTGTCGTGAGTTTGGAAAGTACACTCTTGTATCTTTTTGCTCGTTGTGTTTTTGCAGCACCAGAACTTTGAGGAGTCGCAGGAGGCCATGAAGCAGCAGCTCCTTCAGCTCAGCATCCTTCTGAAGGCTCTGGACCCAGAGCTGTGCGACTTCTTGGGTTAGTTCTGCTGCCGTTCTCCCAGTCAAACTGGGCAAGTCTGGTAGCGCAATGAGCCCCAGTCAGTCCTGGGGAAAATGCAAATATTTGGGGGAAAGTTGGTCAAAAAAAAAAGGAAGAAAGGAAACAATACTATCAAACCAGTGGTCTGCAACCTTTACAACCCAAAGAACCATTTTTACCTTCAGTTGAGTTAATAAAACTTACCTGGATCCCCAAATGTTGAGCTTTGGTAACTCAAACCTAACTCAAGGTTTGGTAAATATCTAGTATAGGGAATTTATTGTCAGATTTAAAGAACAACTATTTTATTTCAACTTTTACAAAAAGAAGACAAATACATTGACTTTGTGGAGTGCTGGCATTTGTTTAGAGTTAAGTAGATAATTTAAACATAATGGAGTAAAAAAATATTACTGATACTTTTAAAGTCATTCTGTTGTGGAAATTCAATGTAATTATTCAGTGGAAAAGATAAAATCTACTTGTGTTACATATATTGGTAACTGACATTTATTGTGAATTATTTCTTTGAAGAATTTTGTTAGAAAACCCTAAAAACTGTAATTTACACCATGTTTTCTGTGATTGGTTCCATTACAGCAGGGATCACAAATCTTTTTGAAACTTAGAGCCACTCCTTGGGTACCAATTAATGCAAAAGCCTAGCAGTTGACGACACATGTATTGAATAACAAATTTGCTCAACTTACTTTTAATCATATATTATTACTGATTAATGATATTCATCTATGCAAAAACATAGGTCATGTTAATTACTCATCACAATAAATGTCAACAATGATTGAACAATTTAGGAAACGGATAAATATTAATATGTAACACTTTATATCAAGCTCTGCAAGTATTTAAGTTTGCAAACGATCAGTTTTACATTACGTGCACCATTTTTGCAAATATGATTAATAACGTAGCATACAATCAACTTTCTGATTTTTACTTAAACACTTACTGAACTCAGAAGAATGGAAAAAATAAACAGAAGACTTTCTCAAACCTGCCTTTAACTTCCGGGCTCGTATTGCGCTGCCCGGTGGGTAGTTAGCATGGTAGCTTGATGTGTGACACGTTCGAAAATATCTTTCAACATTTCGTCGCTTTGCCGTCGCCACGCAAATGAGACACGCGGAGGAAAATTTCACAGTGATTAAAAAAATTCTTCCTCGTATTAACTGTGAAAACTAGATGTTTTCTTTATTTTCTCTGCCATGTTTTCGAGAGCAAATAATCTTACCTTCAATCAGCCTGCTAGCTAGCCTCCACCAACGGTTCGTTGCCGTGGAGACCAGCTAGCGCTAGCCGGTCTCCACGGCAACCATTGGTGGAGGCCAACGGTTTTTAAAAAAATGTAGTCTAATATTCAATATTAAAAAAAATGTATAGTAAATTTTAAATTTACACCTACTCAAAGGTGATTTGAAAAAGAATAGCTAAAAATAAAAAAAAATAGATACTGTTCAGTAGTAATTTTTAGAATTGGCCCGTTGGCGACTCATGTAGTAGTTGATTTTTAGATGTTTGATTAATCATTGAAAATTAATAATAATTAGAGCATCAATTAATATAAAAGTATGGTTGAATGTAGGGCAGTATTTTATCTTTTCTTTGACAGCAGCGACATGCAGTTGCCTAAAAGAGACAGAAAAGAAGTTGTAAACATTCTGTTTTATCAATATTACAATAAATGCCCCAAATGATGGTAATAAGACTTTAAGAGCATGTCAGCTGCTGCAAATATCTATAATTTAGAGTGTTTTTTTATTATTATTTATGAAAACTTATTTTTGTCGCTCAGATTCACAGGACAGCGGCTCGCTTTGTTTCTGTTTCCGCTGGCTGCTCATCTGGTTCAAGAGGGAGTTTTCCTTTGAAGACATCCTCACATTGTGGGAGGTGAGTGTCGGATCGTAACCAAATGTTATAATTTTCTCATAGTAGCCTGATTTATTGTGTGAAGTGGGAGCAAAAGGATACAGCTTGTCGTCTTGAGACATCACGTATCCAGGATAGGAAAGAATATGGCACAACTGGGTCATTTGTAGTCCTCTGAATGACTTTGTTTGGTCCCAGACAACAGTTCAGAAATGTTGTATTCACAAACAGTTGATGCAAATGGTAACTTTAAAAAAAAAAAATTAGGGTGAGCCTTTCGCAAACAGATAAAATATATTTTGAGTAATCAAAAATTAGCTTAATTTTTCATTTAATTAAAATCTTGCATCAGCTTTTTCTTAGTTTAGATCAGGGTGTCAAAACTTTTTGTAACATGGGTCAAAGTCATCAACTCTCAAGCACTCACAAGCTAAAGAAATCTGATTTTTAAGAACTAAATTCACCAAAAATGTGAATTCTCAACAATAAACTAAGCATGAACTATTTTAATTAAACAAATAAAGTAATAAAAGCTTGAAAAATATGATCACTTTGTGTTGCATCTAAAATTTCTGTAACTAGATTGTAATTTAAAAATAGTAGTTTTGTCCTCATTTATTTAATTTGTTTTTGAATTGTGTTTGGAGGACCATACAATATCAATCAAATGGCCCCCGAATCCCACTTTGAAGTTTGAACTCCGTTGGTTTAGCTTAAAGCAATGTTGTTGTCTTTTAATGCAAAAACTTAAGACTAGACAATAAATCAATAATAATGTCTATCACGATAGACACATGATCAATATCAATAATAAAATAAGCAATAATTTCACTGAAGTCCGATCCAAAACTGCAAAGCATTCTGGGGGATGTTGGCAGAGGAATAGCTTTAGCTGACAAGAAGGTAAGCAAGGTTGGTGGAATCGACTAACTCACTCACTCTTCGGTTACCTAGCAACAACTTGAGTAGCATCTGCAGCAGCAGTTTAAGGCTTTCCCACCTTGCCTCATAACGGCTAAAAAATAAACAACTACGGATAAACTGTGAATAAAACAATTTTCAAAGAACATCAGCGTGGCACTACAAATTTTTAAAAACTGAACCTCAGAGCTGCACAGCCAATCAAAGTTAGAAGCTAAAACTGCTTCCTGTTTGCATGTTTTCTCCTCCAGGTCCTCTGGACTCGACTCCCGTGTGACAACTTCCACCTGCTGATCGCCTGCTCCATCCTGGAGTCGCAGCGAGGGGAGCTGATCGGCTCCGACCACGACTTCAATACAATCCTCAAGGTCAGCCGTCACCATCACTAATATTCAAATGATAGTTACATATTTCAGGGTAATAGTGCTGGAAATCCTGGAAAATCCTTGGATTCAATTACGTTTTTGATTTCTGCATAAAGTCCTTGGAAGTATTTGATATTCAAACTGCACAGTTTTGTAATAAAGTGCAGTCTAATAGCCTAAATTTGGAAAACGTTATTTACAGTTGAGATATTTTCATACATCTGATAAAAAGATTTTTAAAAAATATCAGTCTGAAGTTAAATCATAATAAACTTTTCTTGTTTCAGGTTGGTTAGCATCCCCAGAATTATTTATATTTGCTAAATGCAAAAACATAGCCAGAACATTTTTTATAGATTTTTTTTTTGGACTTTCTTTATATTTTGTGTTTAATCATTTAATTCGAGCAGAAAGGTCCTTTATTTTAACACAATTTGTTTGGATTGTTTATTTTGTTTAATATGATGGTGTATTTGGGCCTTTGTTGATTAAAAAAGGAGAACATTTCGAATAAAAACAATCAGAAATTTTGAAATTGATTTCACAAATTTTCAAGAGAAAAGCATGGAAATTTCTGAGCTAAAAGTTGAAAATTTGGTTGAAAAAACTCCAGAAATTTTTAGATTAGTTTCAGAAATTTTATAGAAAAAGTTTCAAATTTAGACTTTTGAAATTTAGGAATGTTCAAATTTTTTCTGGATCATTTCTGAGGTTAATCTCAAAACTTTGGATATTTTCTTGCAATTTCCAGTTTCATATATTAGTGAATTAAAACTACCTTCTTAAGTTCTTTTCTAAGGGTTTTCTCTCCAAAGTGATGCTGAAAACGTTTGAAAACTTATCTTTGAAATGCTGGTTGAATTTGACTTCTTTGTCCTGACTGGTTTGCAGCATATTAACGAGCTGACGATGAAGCTGGACCTGCAGAGCGTCTTGCTGGAGGCGGAGGTCATCTACCGGCAGCTTGTTGGCTGCAAAGTGAGTAAAGCTGCACTGGTTGTCGTCCTGTAAACAGTTAGTGCTGCATTTTTTTATCGGGACTATAACATGTGGAGTTTTATGCTAAAAAATGTAAATAAAATCCACTGCAACCAAATTAGTGAAGCCAGCTAAGAGGTAGTGTTGTCTCAGAGAGGCTGAGAATAAATACACACCACACTTTTCAGATTTCTCAAAATGTTGAGTATCAAGTCAACATTTTAACTCTTAGTTTTTTGTTTCTCATTGTAAAAGAATATTCTGGTAATATTACAACTTTATTCTCATATTAGTATGACTTTATCACCACTTTATTACAACTTTATTCTGGTAAATGGAATATTACAATGTTATTTTGAATAATAATTTGACTTTATTCTCATATTATTATGATTTTTCTTGTATTATTGCAACTTTATTCTCACATTACAAACTTATTCTGGTAATGACTATTTTGGTAATATTTTGACTTCATTCCTGTATTATTACAACTTTTTTGAATTATCATGACTATATTCTGTCAATTTTATTACTTTATTCTCGTTATATTACTACTTTATCTAAGTATTATGATTTTTTTGTTATATTATTACAACCTTCTTCTGATATTATTACTTCATTCTCATGTTTAGATTTTTTATTTGTCTGGCCCTAATACTCCAGAGCCACGCAGTATTTGATCAGTTTTATTTATGCAGCAGTTGATTTAGCGTTATAACTGTCCCCTCCAGGATCTTCCCCGTCAGGTGAAGCAGGTGTTGGGTCTCTGCGGCCCGCCCAGCCCGGCGGAGGAAAGCCCCGACTCCCAGAGCAGCGAAACCGAGCGCCTCCTGGGTCAGGCAGAGGGAGGCGCTGCTTCGTCCCACGTTCCCTCCTGCCCTTAAACCTCACCTCAGCTGCTCAAGATATTTATCCATGAAGTGAACATTAACAAATATAAAGACTGTTGTTACGTCTTTTCAGAGGCAGGGGGCGCTGTGACCATTCTACCCAAACATGCAGTGTTTTTTTTTTCTTTTTTTCTGTCCCTTGTTTCTGTTTTTCTTTTTTCCCATTTGATGCTGCTCTGTTACTCATTATTAAACTATTTCCGTTTGTTAATTTCCTTTAAGTGAAAGTTTTTGCTTTATTTTCCCCATTGTATCTGAAAAGCTCAGAAGAAGAACGGTAACTAACTGGCGGCCCCATGTTAGCGCTACATGTTGCCATTCTAGACCTATGCAAAGTTTCTTGCATGCCTTACAGTTTTCACTCTGCATAGTTTCATTTTAAAACTTTCTGTAACAAGTAATTATTGCATTATAAAATAAATGTTTAAGTCATACTGAGGCAAGCAAAGGTTTTTATGTGTGTATTCTTATTTATCTTTGGAAAATATAATCCAGGAAACCCGCCCTCAAAAAAACAAACAAAAAAACCCAAGAATATCTAAGACTATAAATTAAACTAGCAGGCAAATATGGTGGTTTATGCAGCAAGAAACTGATCAAAAGTAAACCAGCAGGTTCTTTTCTGAGTGGCTAAAAGCAATAAAATGAATGTTTGCAAAGACCTAGTCAAAATATGGACTTAAATCTAGTTGAAAAGCTGTAATTAGGCTTGTTCTCCTCTAAAACGTCCAATGCAGCTCAATTAAAACAATACTCCAGAGAAAGAGAACAGGAATGTAAAAGTTATTTCTCAACAAATGTTAACATTTAGAGACTGTTTTGTATTTTCTTAGTTTGTCTTTGTCTGACTTAAAAACTTGTTTAATGATGTAAAACATTCCAAGATGCCTAAGTGTCAAGTATGGCGAAGGTAGCATCATGATGTGGAGCTAGTTCACTGTCAATAGGACTGATTCAGATGGACTAATGAAGAAGGAAAACTCAATTATTTAAATGTCACTTTGAAACAAAAAGAGAAGACAAATAAAGCAGAATGAGGTGAATTAGGGTATTTCTGCAATAAATTAAAGATTGTGAATTATTTAACAAAAACTGTAAGTCTGGTGAAATTTTGGTCAAAATAAGCTTGTTCTTCCTTCAGTAAAGTTACTCGCAGAGAGAAGAGTATCCAGAAATTTTACTCAAGTAAGCGTAGCGATACTTCAAATCTTGGCTTCATAAAAAGAAAACAAAACATCACTCTAATGTATTCATTTTAAACTCAGAAGCACATTTACAATAGCTTGGCTATTTTGACAACAGCAGAAAGTCATACGAAATATGTGAAAATGATGTTGCAAACTAGAAAAAAAAAAGTAAAATAAATTTTAACTACTATAAAATGAAAGTTGAAAGTTGATCTACCATTGCGTCTAATCATAGACATGACCCACCATTACGTCCTGACGTATTACGTCCTTACGCACTTACCAGGCGGAAGAAAACGTAGTTCCCATCAACCCTGTCTCATGTAGGCAAGATTTTAATAATTTAGCTACTTTCTAACGTGCTCTTGTTAAGATACATTGTCTCTAATTACTGAAAGTATTGATATTGGATTTGAGAATCGATCTTAAGGCATAAAGGTCTGGAATCGGAAGTATCAATATTTCAGTATCAATCCGCACATCACTAACGGACATTGTGGTAGCTAGCACTCGCTAGCACTAAGTTATCTGTGTTACGTTAAATTAATGCTCTGAGTTGTTCAAGAACGTGTCTAATTTTTCACATCATTACACGCATTTATTCCAAAAGGTTTCTCAAGTTAGTTAGTTAGTAAGTTACCGGAGTACAAGTTTTAGTCCTCCAGCTCTGTTCATGATTTATTTGTAAGAGCAATAAAAGGGGTAAGTCAACATTTTAATCGGCGCTGTAACTTGTGAACTGGTTAAAGTTTCGCCTCCCATCCGGCTCCTTCTCCTCCCCCAGTGACCAGCAGGTGTCTGTTGGAGGTAAAACGGGAGCTCTGTTCCTCTCTGTCCCGGGAAATGAGCCGGAAAATGAGGGGCGGGCCGCCACGCCTCCTTCCCAGGACCCGCTGCACTCCTCTTTCGGCTCTCGGCCGCCTCCCACCTTCTCCATCCGCGATGTTTGAATACAGCTGCGACGTATGAATTTAGGAGGCCGCTTAAACAAGCGGACGGTCTGTCGCTCTTTTGCCGCCCCAAAAAACTCACTCTGTCCTTCATTCAAAGTCAATCTGCTTTCAGCTCCTGGTCAAAGGCTTTGTCAACAGCTTTAAACCCAATAATATTCTCTCCTTAATTCTACAACTGAGTAAATGTTGGAGGATTATCATTAGCTGAGTTTCCATTGACCATATAATTACGCAATTTGACATTTTGAAAACAAATCCGCTTTTTGGGAACATGCCAATTTTTAAAAAATTTTTTTTTTTTTTTTTTTTTTTTTTTTTTTTGTAAAAAAAGGTTTTTGGCCATACCGAAATTTATGTATTTCGCAAAAACTGCGATGGAAGCACTTTTTTCTCATCACATGAGTCACATGATCAGTAACCGGAAGTTGCTCCTGCCAAAAACCAAGAAGAGGAAGACCACTGGAAGTAGTTGGAGGATTATGTTTTTTTTAACGACTTAAAGAGTGAACAAACTTTTTCACGTGTGATTTTAATTTGTTATTTAATGGAAATACCACAATCATAATATTTTTCGGTACTGGTGGAACATTTACAACATTTTGCACACATTTGTAGTGTAAATGCAGCTACTAAACAAACACAAGATCTGTTTGGTCTCATTAGTAAACTTAAAAGTGTCATGAAATGTAGGTTATTCAGTTATCTTATAACTAAAGATAACTGAATAAAATTTTGATCAAATAAATTTTATAACATTTTAAAATCTGCTCCTACATTGTGTGAATTTCCAGACAAACTCAGACACAAGCAGCCATGTTTGTTCAGACACAGTTAAAGGAGCGTATCCCTGTTTTGTTAAAACAACATGAATAATTGATTCTCAGCTGAAATCAAGTTGCCGCGTGATGTCAGCTCATCCCTCCATTTAACTCCCATTTGAAACTCGAGCCGCCATTGAGCTCCTAAATGTGTGAAAAGCCACCTGTAATGACTGTCAAATACAATCTGTATCTCTGCTGGTGAGCGTGACCCCATTGTGGCCTATAGAGGGCTCCCGGGGGACTGTGTGTGTGTGTGTGTGTGTGGTTTTAGTGTGAAGTGTGTGTGCTCAGCCAGCAGCAAGCAGAAGGTTGTCTGACACTGATTTGTAAAGGGAGACAATGCGGCTCATTGACCTGCCCTGATCCACTGTCTGCTGCACACACTGCGGCCGGCCCTCTGCAGCAGCTACACTTTAAACACGGCGGCAGATTGCCAAGAGAGGAGAGGAGAGGATGATGGGAGACAGGTTGCTTTGACAATAAAACACACAGAGGAAGAAAAATAATCAAAACAAATGGTGAAAAACATAAAAATTAATTTCTCTGGATGGATGGATGGATGGATGGATGGATGGATGGAGGATGGATGGATGGATGGATGGATGGATGGATGGATGGATGGATGGATGGATGGATGGATGGATTACTTTTTTAAATTTGAAACCTGATATGATCCTTTTAGATGGAAAATACTTTTTATTTTCCATTATTATTATTCTATTTTTTTCTCCAAAAAATAACATTTTTGTTAATTTGTCTACTTTGTACTATAATGTACTTATACTGATTGTACGTTGATGGATGAAAATGACTAACTCTTGATGTGCATTTCTTTTGAAATAATAAAAACAAAGTGGATGAAGATCGGAGCTTTGAGGAACACCTCAAGTGTTTTACATTTATGAAACAAAGTAGTTGCAGGTTCTCTAACAGTGTTAGTTTACTATAATTTTCACCTCTTTTTTATTTGCTTTATTTGCTTTAGGGTGGGATCATTTGGACCATAGAGGTTAAACTCTTTCGTTACATTTATTTTCTGTTGGATAAGTTTCACAGCTTTCCAGTCTGACACTAAGATTGACCTTTTTTTGGGAATATCTGAGACATCCATCAACCCCTCCAGCGTTTGACGTGCTTTTCTTCTCCCTCACGTTGTAAACAAACACCCACCACCTTTTGTCATCCATGCCCATTGTCAGAGTCTGGAGATGACCTTTTCTTTCCTTTTCCTTCCTTCTCTCTTTCACCGTCGACGACAAGCTGTTGCTCGCTCCCTGCGGTCACTCCCTCTCTTGTCTGCTCCTCTTCGCTCCTCCCCTCGCTCTCCGTCTCCTTCTCCCCACCTGTTGAGCAGACCGTATTGTTTCTTCCTATTATATTCTGTATCTCATGAGGGTCCACGCCTCCTTTCCGTCACTCCCTCCGTTTTTCTCCCTGCTGGTATAAAAATCTGGGAGAGAAGTGAGGAGTGATGAAGAGTTGTCACATTTTTCCAAACTTCTAGCTTTCCAAATTTCTTTCTTTTCGTCTTGGAAGTGTTTCCGCAGCAGATGGACCAGGCGCTTCCTGTGTCTCTATGGTGTGAGGAGTCAGAGGAGGATCAGGGTGAACCTCAAGGTAAATTTATCATTTATTGTTTATCAATTATCACAATGAATTTCTTATGATGAAACTTCTGAGTGATTGTTGTCACAATAAACCCCAAAGTTACCACTTTACAATAAGGCTTCCCTTATTGATGACATAGCAACTCATCTCTAAACACTTCAGAAATCATTAATAACTGCTTATTATGAATCTATTAAGGCTAAATCTACCGGTTTCTTGCCAAATAGTGAGCCAAGTATTCACTTATATATTTTATTTAAAGTTGCTATACTAAACATTTCAGATTCAATAATAAGTATTTGTAGACATACATTTTTAGCAAATAATCTCCCTTAATTAATGCAGTTATTACTGATTTATAAAGTGTTTATATGCATCAATAGCATAAACTATTTATTAGCTATCTGTAAAGTTGTAACTTGCAAAGTTGTAACTTTTATTAGCATATAGTCTCCTTCTTTAGGTTGGAGCACATTTTTAGCTTGAAGCTAATTATTTAGCTTTATATATTGCATCCATATATTAACAAAATATTTAGTTTATAACTAAATCTGTAGCTTGCTAACAGAATCTTTAGTATATGAACTAAATATTTAACTTGTTAATGAAATGTTTAAATTGAATCTAAATATATAGTTTTCTAACTCAATATTTAGTGTGCTTACTAAACATTAGCTTGCTAACTAAGTATTTAGTTTATTAACTAAATATTTAGTTCATTAACTATATATTTGGCATGAACTTCATGGTGAAAATATGACTTTGAAAAATGAGCCTCCATTTTTTTCTTTTATAACCGGTTAAATAACCCAAATTATTGCTGTTTATTTTTGGCTGTAACTTTACAATTGGTTCCCTTATTTATTGCTACGTAACATAAAATATCATGATAAAACTTTAACTTCATGTCGGCCATTTCTGCCTGGAGGCCAGAGCAGCAGCAGGGGCTCGCCTCAGCTCCGAGCCCGCTGGGACCCCTCCGTGTCGGGGCATCGAGTGATCCAGAGGCTGCTCCACCTGGAGGGGCGCTACATGCCCTCCATGCTCTACGTCACGCTCATCCAGCGGGATCCGCAGCGCCGGGAGGAGATCGCCAAGTGGGCCCTGGAGGTGGGAAACTCTCTGATGGCCCCACTTCCTAACTTTACTCATGGTTCAAATAGAGAGTTTTTATGGAACAGGATTAGAGCCACTGGGGCAAAAAAATAATTCTGACTTTAATCAGATTTTTTTTTCTGAATTCTTACTTTAATTTTCTGAGATCAAAGTTGGAATTCTGTTTTTCCGTGGTTTTTGCTTCCTGTGACTGAAATGTTGATCTTTCTCCTGTGCAGGTTTGCTGTGACTGTGGATGTGACGAGGCCGTCTTCCCGCTGTCTGTCTCCCTCATGGACAGGTACCTGTCTGCCTACCTGTCCCTGCCTGTCTCACCGTTCTGCCTGGCTGCAGGATGCATCCTGATCGCCTCAAAGCTCACAGAGTGTGAAACCGTCACCGCTGACGCCCTCTGCACAGCGGCCGAGTTCAGCTTCCAGCCTTCAGACCTGAGGGTGGG
>NW_015114405.1:124508-136566 GCF_001443285.1 Poecilia latipinna | reverse complement strand
GTGTGTATAGTTTTCTGGGGCATTTTATGGAAATCTGGGCATCAACTCAGGTGTTTCACCCTGTCTCCTCAGTGAGTGGTTCAGGATTTATTTTTGGAAACAAAACACAGGCTCTGAAACATTAGATTAATCACACAAAACATTTACTACGTCGCCAGTTTGATTGAAATGGGTTTTCTTCAGGAGGCAAACCCAACTCAAAGCTGTTTTCTCATGTTGATCCTCCGAGTCCCTCTCTGGTCGGCGTTATCGAGATGTTATCTTTGGTCTTCTCCCTGTTCAGATCCGTCCTGCTAAAATAAAGGCAAAAATCACTTCTATGAAGACATTTTGTTGCTTCTGTCATGATGTACTTGTCAGTTTTATTTGTTTGAATTCAAGATCGTGATCTTACAAATACATGTAAGAGGTAAAAGCCGCACCGGTGGTTATGTTTTACTCCTGACGGAGGCAACTGTGAGGTTTCTCAGTCATGACATCCTGAGCATTTCCATTTAATCAGCAGTGAGTAAAGTTCTCAAAGGCTCCACCTTGTGGCAGAGGAGAAGTTGACTCCATCACTTCTTCAGTGCCGGCCTGGCGGTCATGGGATTCTCTGCAGCAGAAGGGTAAATCTGCTCTCCATCTGCTGCTCAGAGACAAAGCTAGGCGCATTTATCCCTCTAATGCAATAAGCTAAACTCTGTTGCCTCTCTTTGTATTTGCCTGTGGCGTTAGAATATCTTTTTTTTTTTTTACAGCGTTAGAGTGACGCAGTTGATTTGACATGTGATGCATAAAATTGGATGAATGAACACCACTGTGTTCGGTCAGAAAAACAAGTGGAGTCGAGCTATTTTTGAATAAACGTTCATAATCGATGATGTAGGCATCGTTGTCTCGTCGTTGGAGTCGGCTGTGTTTGCATGTGTCCCTTTCTGCTTGAAGGGGTCGCGTGTGTCCGAGCCGCTTGGCGCTCATGCAACGTTTTTTTTTTTTTTTTTCATGGAGTGTTCAACACGGGCTCCAGATCTGTGATCAGAGATGACGCTCACACGGGGTGTGTGTGTTCCCATTTCCTGCCCCGTGGGCCGGATTATGAGTTTTCTCTCTGCTGCCTTTTTGTCATTGCCTGTAGTGGATTTGGATCAAACCAAACCGAGGGTTTTGTTCCGGACTGAAAACTCAAGATAAACAGCCATGTCTGCAGGCACTCGTTTCACACACGGAGCACGAAATATACAGTCGAAGATGACGGAGGCCAACTGCAACAACGAAGGCGCTCAGTTCCACACACTTCACTGAGAGGAGTTGAACAGATACAATAAAAACAACGGCTTCAGAGAAATTATATCCTTGATTTCTCACATTCACACATTACTGTTGCATTTCACAGTCAGGTTTGTTGTTGTGTTTTTTTTTTTTTAAATATCCCATCGAATAGGTGAGGGAGAACAGCAGGACAAAGTCACGACTGTGTATCACAAGTTTTGATATAATCATGTCTGTGCGATGGGTGACTGAAAGTGGAAATTTGAGCTTACATTCCCAACAGAGTGCAGAGGAACGCTGGTTTCAAGAGGTGCTCCTATCTGTTTGATTGGTATGTGATCAGTTTATATTGACCAAATATAATTTCAATATTTCTGTATCGGTGTAGCATAAAGTGCTTTGAGCGGTCAGCTTGACTGGAAAGGCGCAATGTAAATTCAGTTTGTTTACATTTTATCCAGATGCTTCATCAATTGTTTAAATTATGGCTGCACTTTTAAAACACATTACATAGATTTACAATAGTTCCAGTAGGAACCTTTGTATTCATGGGGAGTTTTGGTATGCCTTAAATCTGACGCACAACCGTAACAGACGACGAACGTGCTTCTCTTGACCTGCTGGGGGTTCGGTTTAGCCTCAAACAATCTGATGAGATGCTGGAAAGGACTACTGTGTGTGCAAGTTGACCTGTGACCAAAGCCTGAATTATCATCTCAAACCAAAACATTTTGCTGCAGTTACAGACAAACTGAGATCAGACAAGATTTCAGGGAAAGATTTACTGATTCCCATCAAGGATTTTGTTTGTTTTGCTCTTGAGTGATGGAGACTTTGCAAGATCCGTCTACCTGATCCCAGCCTCTTGTGTTTACCGAAGGACTCGTTCTATTCATGGATCGTTCTAATAGTTTGGTTCGGCATCAGAAGTAAACTGGGACAGTGCGTACTACTCTGATAATTGATGAACAGGTCCAGCATGTCTGGACCTGCAGCTGACTCTCGGCAGCCAGACTTGCCTTGCGCCAACATCATTACTTTGGACTGAATGTATGTGGGTCAGAGGAGGATTACAAATGTGGATCATATCTGAACTAAATATGCACCGCTATCCGTCTTGGTAGGTGAGAGAGGTGTTGATTTCATGAAAACACGAGAAACTAAAAACGTTGATGATGGCGTATTTGGTGTTAGGAACTCTGCAGCTGAGTAGTTGTAATGTCGCGTCTGATTGATGTCAACTTGTCATGTAAGTCTGCAAATCCCAAACTTCAATAAAAAATAAAAAAAAAACATGTTTGTATACTTCATGCACCACTTCCACTGGTCTTTAGCGTTTATGTATTTGATGCTAACAAATGGACTCGGTATCTACTTTGAATTTAAAATTGAATGGAGTCCTGATTAGGATGTTTGCTGAGCACAGAGTGGCTTTCACAAGATCCATCTGGTTTGTACTGATTTGAGCTAATTTAAATGCATCAAAGATGAAAGAGGCAATAAATAATCCGTCTGTTTCCTGATGGGAGCCTGTGGGGAATGTGGCTTTTTTTATTTTTTATTTTTTATTTCCTGCTGCTGCTTCTTCTTCTTCCAGTTTCTGGCTTGTCCTGTCCTCACTGTTCTGCCTTCTTCTTCTTGTTCTTCTTCTTCTCCTCCTCCTTCTCCCCTCTGCCTTCCCTCCCGCCCTTTCAGTAAAACCATCAAGGTGAAAATAATTGATGACGAGGAGTACGAGAAGAACAAAGCCTTCTACATTGAGATCGGAGAGCCTCGCCTGGTGGAGAGCAACGACGCCAAAGGTCAAGAAGAGGGTGAGCCGCCTGACCGGTCCCGAAAGCCGACCACGCGAAGCTCCAGAGCGTCCGCCATACCGCAGCGGCTGCATGCTGTTAACACGGAAACTCCACAGGAGGAGACGTAGCTTTGACTGTTCTGACTCTCGGTTTTATTCTCCTCCTGATGCGTCCGGGGGGAGCATGCAGCCGACTGCGGGGTCACCTCATCTCACCACATCTACCACCTAGTTTTTTGTTTTTTTTTTTGTAATCGTTTTATATGTGTTTTAACTTGCATACCTTGTCATGCCATTTTTATTGTTTGTTGGTTTTTTCTTTGCGGTTTTTTTTTGTTGTCTTTCATGCATGCATTTACCACCTTCCTTCTGTATGTGTTTGTGTGTACGTGTGTTGTCCCATACAGGAAGACCATAACCGTTAGAATCTTAGACCGGGAGGAGTACAGTAAGGAATCCTCCTTCTTCATTGTGCTCGAAACCCCCGAGTGGAGACGCAACAGGAAGGAGCAGACAGGTGTGACGGCCAATCAGCATCGATCATACACTTTGACTCTCACTTAAACTTCCCTCGTTTCCAAAACTTGGAACGGCGGGGCAATTCCCAAATTGTAGTGCATGGTTTGTGGTTATGTTATGTCTTTCCTATGCAGCATGTCATTGTCTCAGTTGACATTTTGCTTTGAGTTGAGCTTTAGTTTGATTACAATTGAATTAAACAAAAACCAGTGTTATTGTCAGTAGGTAAGTAAGCCTACTTCACCAAACCCAAGAACTCACTTTTCCACAAGAGAAATGTGGGGGTGGGGGGAAATGTACTGGTAGTTTTATACTTTACCACATAATCTGAAGGGTTTTGCCTAAATGCAGGTGGCACTGATTGACACAAAATTTGTCGCAAGTCATCAGATTTCAGTACCAGTACTATGTATACCATAGAGGCCATAAAATGGAGCCATAATCAGCCACATACAGGCTTGGTTTCCATCTTTTTGTGATTTTCATGTTTTCTGAGACTCGGGTTAAAAGCTTGAATTGAATTTTCTTGTTGACTCAGCTACACAAGCTGAAACTCAAACTTTAAACTGTTAAATGAAAGGCTTACCAATATCAAGGCATAATGATTAAAATGCTTTTATCACAACTGTGCAAATCTTCTTCAGCCGTGCAAAAAAAGTATTTGTTTCCCCCTGCCCCTTTACAAGATGAGCAAACTTGGTGGATTAGAAATTTCCAGTCATATGTTGAATATTAAGAAGCATCACCCTTAACCCTATTTCTAAACTTCAGTTGGTAATCTATAAGCAGCGACCGTGTCAAGCAGCTAATTGCAGGTTTGCTACCAGGCCACACAGCCCAACTAATTCACCATCTAAGATCACACATTACTCTGTAAAGTGCAGAATGGAAAACTGTAGAATTTTTTTGAGAAATACTTAAAAACTTCTCAAATTTAGCTACACTTAGGCACTGGTGTTTTATATTTTTGCTTAAATTGATGTATCAAAATTAGAAAAGTGGTCGTCAAAAGCAAAATAATTTTGCGCAATTTTAAAATGGTTCGAGTAGACAATTGTTGCTTTTCTTTTAACTGTGCTATTTTTAGTTATACATTTCGGAGTTGCATACTGTTAACTTCAAGCAGGAAGGTGCACCATTTAAATTAATTCACCCAAACAATAAACATCGAGCCAAAAATCCATGAACGGCATCAGCAGCACAGCAAAGCTGCCTTCACATGAAAAGTAGCCCAATTACGAGCTAACAGCACTTAGCTCATCTGTTGACTGTGAACTATGTAGTTTGCATCAGTAATGCAGCAGTTCTATTACACAGATGGTAAGCAAGGAGGACTCATTAAGCAGTGTGCCATTATTCATGTATTAATTCATTAATTCATGTATTAATTAGTCATGGACTAATTAATAATGCATTGCCATAATGTGATTGGCTTTATGATTTGTACTAATAATTTAACTGTTACAACACTATTCTGGTGCCATAACAGCTGAGTGTTTTTTTTAAAGTACAGAACTGTACAACAATTTTAAGTCACCTGTAATTTTATTATACCTCAAAAAAAAAAAAAAAAAAAAAAAACAGCCTTTTTTTTAATGTTTTGGAGATGACATGATTCGACGTTCCCCCGGTCTTTCTGAAGGACTCTCAAATGTTTTCTTTGAAATTGAGCTGCTCTCTGGCTTGTACGTAACCATGGCAGCACATGGTCCCACATTTTCCTCCATTCATGAGTAAAGTGGACATGTTGAAACCAAAAGGACTAATTTACTATAAGACACTAAAATACATCATTCATTTCATTGATTTATCTTTTGCTACTTGACAGAGAAGAGCAACTAATTTTCTCAAGAGGTTATTATTTTAATGTTTTGTTTTTTTTATCTAAACTTGTGAAGGTCTATTATCTATGATGTAACTTATGAATTCACTGACAAACCAATACAGATTTAAAGAACTTTTATAATGTAAATATTACTCATAAAAAGAAATAGACAAAATGGGAACCTAAAATAAAAAATGTTAAATTTGTAAATGTTTACATTTTGGAAATACAATGATGCTGGAGATGCCATCTAAAGCTAAATTAGCTTAGATTTCAATGAATTTCTGGCTTTAAGAATAACATATTTAATTACTTCAAACATCTTAATACTAACTTATAACAGCCTAAAATGTTTTTGTAGTTACATGGTAATGCGTTATAGCAGTCAAAATTGTACATTTCTGTAGAAAATAAATTTCAAATTGTAATATTAAATAAAGTTTGTAACATCTCCAAAAAAATACTTGACCTTTTCCCCAAATCATTGCTTAAAATCTCATCTCGTTCAGATGACTCTGATTATGACTCCTTACCCCCCTCAATGTAACGGGCAATACTCTTTCTTCAACTTCTGTTTGGTTGACACTGCGCATAGTTTGTTCAATCCAGTTCTGAAACCACAAGAAAAATTGATCAGAGGTCACATTATGGTCGTGAAATGCACACCCAGAATCTTAACTCTGACATAATTAGCAGTGTCACAGAAGTAATTTCATCTGACGTTGCTACAAATCAACAACATGCCAGTCGGTTCAAGTTAAATCAGCCCATTACTGTTCTCCTCTTGCCGTCTAAAAGGGTTTTTTTGTTGTTTTTTTTTGCCATTAATCTCACCTCAGCTCCTCTGCGCAGCCTGATTAAAAGCAGCTTTCTCTGCGTTTGATTCACTCACACACTTAACACACAGCTCAGTGCCGCCATTGTGGTAATGGCAGTGTGTGTGCATGTGCGTGTGCGTGTTTACCAGCCTTGGACGATGGTTGCATAGTGATCAAATACAAAGGCTGCATATCGCATTATCACAGTCAGGAGATCAAACACACCTCCAGGGACACACAGAGCAGACACTCGCCATCATCAGGCTGCACTGGGTTTGTGTGTTTAATGACTGTTTTATGAACTGATGTGGTTCTCTGTGCTAAATGAGCCCAGCATCTACAGCTTTATTGCTTTGGACTGTTTCAGGCTGCATGTTGTTCATGCATACACGCGTACACACACATGTGGGTATTTGTACACACAAGCCAACAAAATCTTTATTTCAATTAAATTTAAATTAAAAAAGAAAAGAAAAGTTGATCTTCTTGGTTTATGTTTAGTGCCAAAAATATATTTAAATATTTTTTTAAAATAGATTTATTTAAATGACTTCTTCAAAAATATATCTTTTTTTTTTTCTTTTTGCCAAGTTGTGGTTTTATGTAGTTTATAGTCAGTTACCCAGGGTGGTATTAGAAGAAAGGGCGTACCATGTAAAAAAAATCTCATGTATTTCACCCTAAAATGTTTTTTATTCGTATATGTTGAGTATATGACTATGTTGAGTATATGACTAGTTTAATCCCGTGTGAGTAGTTGACCAATATTCCCGGCTGTTAATTGAATTATTCCGACGATTAACCAAATTAAAAAAAATAAAATAATTCACATTCTGCAGATTTTCCATTTCACTCTTTTTGATACAATTAGAAGTACATTAAAATGCAAACAGACAAATAACTCAATTTCTGTAATTCAACCACTAAACCTGACTTTCCTAATTAAGTCTAAACAGCGATGTCAAGAGGACCTGTGGCCTATTTTCCATGTTGTTTTTGAGTAAGTGGACATTTGACCTGAAATGTTCATAAGATGCCCGCTGGACGTCAAGTGTTTTTTTATCGGTGCTTGGAAGAAGTTAAACTTCAGTCAGTTTGGATAATTTAGCTGTAAATGCACCATTAATTCTCCAGATTACCTAAAAATGCTGCATTCAGGGCTTTTCACTGTAAAATTACTGACCAACAAAAGCCAATGGCCCATTTGCCCATTTATAACCCTAACACCAGTATTTTCCTTGAACCACATACATTCACTTCATGCTATAAATTTGCATTTTACAGCAAAAACGAGTGAGTTGTGTAAAACGACTCGATCTTCTTTTCTGTCCCTAGTTGCTGTTCAATGATCAAAGCGCCAGTTCTCCCGGTTCACTCCCCTCAGCGCGTTACCAAGAGACTCTTAGATGTAAATTAGATTTTTTTACTTTTCTTGGCACATCCTATCAGAGAATTTTAAATAAGCTTTACAGTGCCCTCCATCAGAGTCGACAGCTGGAGAAAAGGAACAAAACAGCCCACACTTACACTCAATTGTTGATTAATTAATGTGTGTTAATTGTCCCTACAGACATAAAATCTGGGAAAAAAATAAATAAATAAATCCAGTTTCATTCTCCATTAACAGTGGTGTAATGATCACGATACCAAAATCAATAAATTAGAATAATCATTAAGAAGTACATTTCAGTAGTTAAGCTAAAGTCAAAACTTATATACAGTAGATGGATTGCAAAGAGTGGAAAGTATTTTATACATTTTAATCTGGATGAGTTTGCCTTGCAGCTAAAACTAAAATTGTATTTATAAAATTTGAAAAGAAGAGAGACATTTTAAAGAAATGAATACTTGCATCGATGTTTCTTTAATGTTCTGCTTTTGGCTCTTTTTATTTCTCCTTTGGCAAATTCCAGATTCTTTACTTGGTTTCGATTAAATCCTTTGCTAAGGTAAAGATTGCCTGTCCCCGCTTTTATACCAGACTTCTTCTTTCCACTCAATCTTCTACAAATATGCTCATATAAAACTCTCTATAAACAATTTTTTTTATTCATTATAATTCCATCTTGTTCTACTTATGAGAAACTTCCAGTCTAGCCCCTTTCAGCAGTTTCCCCAAGGCCGATGTGAACTTGTTGGTGGATCTGGTAGGTGAATTCTTATAGAGTGATCGCAGCGTTTGTATTTTTTCTTTTTTTGTGTGTTTTTTTTTAATATATATATATATTTTTTTCCTATGGGCATAGCAGCAGACCTCACTTAAACCTGTTTTTGAAGTTTTGCGGCTGAATATTTCCAGTTCTTGACCGGGTGTGTGGTAGCCCCAAGACAGCAGGAAGCAGAGGAGAGTTCACTGCAGCCTTTGAACCTTTTGTCAGTCATCAGTGTGAGGGAGAGCAGAGCGTTAGGATAGAGAAGCGCTGAGGGGTGATAAGAGCTGAGAACACATCCGCCCTGCAGAGATCGGTGACCCCCGTGTCCTCATGCAATAACATGCAGTGGCAAACCCGAACTTTGAAATCAAACGCAGACCGCTGCATGTCTCTGTGCAACACCCCTGAAGCCTCTACATGCTTTGTGGCGACCACTTATTTCAGTTTGCTTCGTTTGGGATTTTTTGACAGACCAACATAAAGTAGTGCATTCTTGTGAAGCTCACAGTTAAATTTTTTTTACGAATAAAACTGTTAAAGTTAAAGCTGCAAGGCCCCTGGGGTGACGAGTTGCTTTAAACATTCAAAGACTTTTGGCTTTTCTTTTTTACAAAATGCCTCTGCGATCATCAGATTGGATGGAAATCATTCAACTGGGCTGTTCTATTTGCTTTAATTACAAGTTGTTCATACTAATTATTACGGCTGCAATCAGACGTCTGCGTGAACGTTTTATGAGCCCAGAGCGAACCGCGTGCGCAGAAGAACTGCGGTGACGTCACACAGTAGCACACAGTTTACTAAAGTAACAATCAATACTAAAGTAACGATCTATGGATCGCTTTTCAAGTTCAAGCAGCCAACCGTGTTATCACAAAACCATAGCAAGTCGAAGGAAGCTAATAAAAAGAAAGCATAACTAATAGTTTTTGCATAACAACGGCCTTTTGTGAAGTGCTGACTGTGTGGAGGTTTGTCTGGCTGTGCAGTCAGAAGGGATTGTGAGGTGATGCGCCTCACTTCTGTCATATTATTTCTGATATTTTCAGCCTCTGTTTACATCCAGATTTACCGTGTCTGCTGGTGCAGAATCGTGTCTCGCATCAAATCAAAAACGGATATAAAAGCTGAATAAAATGCGATATCCCCGTCGAATTTCATTTGGGTGTAAAGATCATGATTGAGTCATTCAGAGTGTTGTGAAAAAAGTCTCGTCTAGGTGACATGTGGGGCCTTTATAACATCATCTGAGCTGCGAATCTCTGGATCTCCAACACTGGAATTGGACAAATTTGCAAAAAAGTTACATGATATTAATAGTTCTAGTTCTATCATCCCCGTTTCTACATGTCCTCTCCCGTGTGTGTGTGTGTGTGTGTGTTTGTGTGTGTGTGTTTATAATTGCACTGTGGGGAAGGCGAATCGAATTGACGCAACATAAATGCTTTACATTTAAAGTTTGAGGCATGTTACGAGGCGACAGGGAAACTGTGGTTACGGTTTAGATCGGAGAGACGATAAAATGGACTGCGATGTCTCTCCAGATATTGAAATTTGATGATGCAACAGCATCTGTGTGAGTTTAATTACGCATTAGTGCAAAACATCATCATCATCATTCCCAGTACCAAATAAAGAAGTTGTCAAAACACAATGAAATAATTGGAGACACAACGCTGTTAGGCTGCCGGTGTGTGTGTGTGTGTGTGTGTGCGTGCGTGTCTGTTTACCAGCATTTCTTCATATTGGGACTGATCATTAACATGGACAAATAGCCATATGTATAATGGCAAACAGCATTAGATCATTTTATGGGCTACCTTAAAACGACGTTGTTTCCTCGGCGACGATTAAAACCAACCAGCAGACGATGCACGTGAACGTTTTATCTTTATGGCAGCGATATCTAGTTAATATTAACACCCTGCATTACTAATGATTTATGGTGTTCAGGCATAAATGGAGCTGTAATGTCATCATATTATAAACACATCTCATGGTAACCACTGTAAATAA
This sequence comes from Poecilia latipinna, assembly GCF_001443285.1. Lineage (NCBI taxonomy): Eukaryota > Metazoa > Chordata > Actinopteri > Cyprinodontiformes > Poeciliidae > Poecilia > Poecilia latipinna. Next base: position 126,189 of record NW_015114405.1, on the reverse strand, counting down.
AGACAAAATGTAGCTTTGTCTGCACCAGAATCATGAAGACTTTCGATCTTTTCCATGACAACCACATTTCAGAGTGATGTTCACTGGCAGCGACTGCGTCAGCGCGCTCCTGCTGCTAAACTGGATAGGAGTGGATCCAAACTCAACTTCTGCTGAGCAACAAGCCGTTCATAATTCAACTGATAAGTAATTCAGCTTTTCTCCGAAAGGCTGAATTACATTATCAAGTAATGTGTTACATTAAAAGTGAAACATTTTAATTGCTTAGAGTTATTGCTCCCCCAGAAGTTCATTTTTTTGCAGCACGTAAAAATCTTTCCACTTATTTAAAACCAGCCGGCAGAAGACGAGGGGGGGGGGTATTAATAACCATCCCCGAATCGCGCTTCCATTAAGACGCCAAACGAACCGACGGCAAATGTCAAGTGAATCTGAATCGTCGAGCGCGATTTCGGTGCTTGAATGTCACACTGTAATTGTTCATCACTGAATGGGCGCATTACAGAAAGTCTGTTAAATACCAAATCAACAATCATAAAACCGCTGTAATAACAAATGGCACCAGCAGATGATTCGCCGACGAGACGCAGACAAAAGATCCCCCAAACCATCCCGTCAGCCGTTGCTTGGACGTGTTGCTGACAAATCATGGCTGCTGGACGTTATTAAGCAGCTTTTGTGTGGAAATGTCAGTCGTGGTTGCTCGGGGCAACGTAATAATCAACCGCTGAGGCCTCGCCGTTTGAAATCATAATCATTTTGTAAATGAATCGTCATCGTCAGACCTCGAGTCATGTGAACAGTTTGATGTTAAATCACAGGTAGAGTCGATGTAATTCTTTTTTCACAGTAAGATTTGAGAAGTCGATCGCGAGCTGGACATTCGTGGCGCCAACGTGACTGATCCTAGAGAGAATCTGTCAGAATTCAGACACTGTCGTAGTCGTGTCAAAACTTGCTTTGGAGGAAATGATCCGACCTTTGCAAAACATTTATTTTGACCGCCTTATGTAAGCCTTTCTGCAGTCTGTCGGGTCTTTTTCCTGTTCCTCTTGTTAAAGCTAAGACTTCCAAAAGGTGAGACAGCATAACATAATCTTCTGCCTTCACTTTATTCTAGCTTGTCCCTTCCTCATCCTCTTTTTGTATAATACCCACACTTGCTCCTTTTGCCACTGCCGCCTCCTTTTCCTTCAGCTCTTTGCCTTAAAATCCTCCTCAGATTTTACTCCTTCCCATCTATCAGATGTTTTCTCAGCCCATTTCCTTTTTCCCCTCTGCATCTTCAATCACTCCTGTTGAACTACAAACCCCATTAAAACATGATATGGTGCAAAGTCTCACCTACATAATAAACGCATGCTCCCTCCTGTCACCATGCACTGTGCAACATTTACACCTCTGACACAACATATACCATACAGAGTCCAAAAGAGGGAGAAAAGGCAGACAAAATGGGGAGACGAGTGACAAAAAGTAAATACAAAAAAAGGACAAAATAGAAACATAACTCTGCCCATTAAGAATAGAGGAAATCCAGCAATAAAGCAGAAAGAATTAAATTAGATAAATTTACCAAAACTAAAACAAGCAGCCAAAAGTATGGCAGACACGGCTGGAGTTGGAGACCGTTCTCAACTCTTTTTTTTTTTTTTTTTTTTTTTTCAAGCAGTCATTTTAT
>NW_015114405.1:98649-121318 GCF_001443285.1 Poecilia latipinna | reverse complement strand
TTCCATCAGCTTTGCTGCAGATGTACAGATTTAAAGAAACACAGCAGTTCTGATCTGAAGAGTGTTATCTGACTGAAATTTTATCTTTTGGTTTAATTCCTTTTTTTTTTCACTGCAGGGGGTGGGGGGAAATGATTTAAGATAGATGTTTTAACAAAACCACCACTTTCATAACGATGAAGTACCATTAAGAGTTCCTATGATGTAAATCCCACATATAAACTCGATTTGGTCAGAATGTCTAACTTGTTGTTGAGGTACTGGAGCCCCACTAATTTGGAAATTCCAGAAAACTTGCTTGTCTGTGGATTTTTTTTTTTAATTGTAGATCAAATATCAGGTCATAAAATATTCAAAAGAAAATGCATCTTGGGAAGCTAAAATACCTTTGCACAAAGCTACTTGACATACTATTGGTCGGCCTTTGCAAAGCAGCCAATCAAGGATCGCCACTCATTTTCCATGGAACTGATTGGCTGTAGGCAGAGAGGAAGACGACTGTAGATGTCAGCTTCTGTGGTTTTCACTATAAATGCATGTTGAGATGCATTTAGTGTTTAAACTGTTAAGTGTTTTTAGAGGGCATCTCTAGTATTTGTGGTTTTTAGAGCCATTTGCAGGCCAACTGTGGTAGATGGTAAATATGGCAAGATTATTATTTTAGACTTTATTTAGGTTGACTTCATTTAAAAAATAAAAATAGGTCTTCCAACAGGAAACTGATCCAAATCATATGACCAAATATACACAGAACTAGTTCTCTGTTCAGACAAACCAATGTTCTCCCCAGCTAAGTCCCGAGCTAAAGAAGTGAGAATCTCTGGGCAATCTGGAGAGAACGTGCAAAGAGAAAATAGCCGAATATCCTCCTTTCCGCACACGCCAGCCTTGTAAAATGTTATGGGAAAAGACTAAGTGCTATCTTATTGGCAACAGGGGGTTGAACAAAGTGTTACCAGTCGGGGCTCCAATCACTGTTGAAAACAATTATTCCCTAATGTAATTTTGCCCGTTAAATAAATGTTCTCGACGTGTTTCAATGCGAGGCTGTGCTTCTACAACATAGGAGGAATTTATTTAAAGCTTATTACACATTACCAACCTGGGGTGCCAATCTGTACTGGTTGTGAAGGTAATCATGATCGCAGTGGAAATTTTTAAAAAGCGATCCATCATAGCTTTTTTTTTTATTACCATCATCAAAGCAGCAGCAGTGATGGTGTAGGAAATGCTACTATAATCTCCATATGAGTTCATTTGCAGCCGATACTCTCTTGACTGCAATGCTGTGGATTCTGTTGTGTGAATAAGACATCACTTCAGCGTTGTTGTCAGTCTGCTGAGGCCAGCTAAATAAGGCCGAGTGAATGGGGGGGAACAATGTAAGGCGCAGACTGATGAAAACATCTTGTGCTTTAAATCGTGAAGTAAAGACTAAGAGGATGAGGTCATGAAACAGGAAGATGGAGATTAAGAAGGATGGGAGGCGGTTATATAATGAAATGCTGAAATTTCAGGATGGGACGGAAATTATGCCCCTCGCGTATTTTAAATCAGACGATTTAAAGGTGCAGCACAGGTCATAAAATAAAACCTGCCTGAGCTAAAAGCAATTTAAAAAAGAAAAAAAAAAACACTCTTAGTTATGGAGATGGCTTAATAATCTTTCATTTAGCAGTCCTTGTTTGGAGCGACAACTGGAGCAATACCTTTGTTTGTCCTCTGGCTTAAATGCACCCTCATTTGAATTTAATGTGATTCATCTGCAAAGGAGCAGAGAGGGGAAGCGCCGCAGGATGGAAATCCAGTTGATGAATGGCGCGGCTTCGACTCGATGTCGAATCTCTCCCCGCAACATCCTCCCTCCGCCAGGACCGTTTACACTCACACAGCCGAAATGGATGCTGCCGGGTCGTCTCCGTCCCACTCGAGCTGTGGCGTGGCCTTTTAATTGAGTTCATTCAGTCAACATTAAATAGTGTGTGACGGTGTATGCTTTTTTTTGCATGCTAATCATGATAAATTCACTCCAATTAAAAGGGAACCTGGAGAGGCATGTAGTCTCCAGGTCATGCTTTATATGACTTTAAGATAAGAATAACAAAGGATCTGGATTCCATTCATTTTGAAATGCACCTTTATCTCATAGGAGAAAGCAACTTATGATTCACCACACCTGCTTTGAATTATGGTGGCATCTAGTGGCCTTATGCAAGACAAATGGTACAAGACCCTTCCACTAACCAGTCATTTTTGATTCTTGGTTATAAAATTTGTGAAATGATTTACAAAGGCTTGGCTCTGACAGCTAGTTAAACATGCTAATTTTTTTAATTGACCAATCAGGAACAAGAGCTCACGTTGGTTCCTTCACAAAATATCAAGTGTTTTATTGGGAAAAGAAACTTCTTGATGTCCGTTTTGGTCTATGCATCAAAAAACGCCTATAATAATCTAAGCTAATGTCTCACTTACTCCACTTACTCCTTTATTTAAGCAGATTAACACAACTTTATATCTGTGCTGAATGTATTATAAGCTTATTTAAAACGTTCCACAGAAGCACAACCTGAAGATCAAGCATGTAATTTTGTCCCGGTACGAAGTCCAGGTTGGGCTATAAATCTAAACTTTAACACTTCTACAGAGCAAGAAATGCTAGTGGATGACGGCAATTTAGATCAATCTATTAACCCAACAATCATGATTTTGGGTTGTAGGAGGAAGTCTGAGTACGCCCAAGACCAAGTTTGAACCTGGGACTTTTTTGTGTAAGCCAACATTGGAAACAACTGTTGGACAAGTAGACGTCGGTTTTACAATACAAAGAAAACAAATATCTAAGCAGAATGAGCACATGGAGGCCTATAGTTAACATTGCAGATATTTTCCATGCGCTTCATCCAGTTAAACAGCATCTTTTAGGAAGAGACACTAGAACTGTGAAGGCTGCAGTAAGGGGGAAGAAAAGCTGATGCTCCTGGTGCTGGTTCCCTTTCTTATTCTTATTCTGTATGTGCAGCTAATTGTATATGCTCTATGCAGTAACTCAGCTAAGGGGAACAAATGACCCAGGAGTTGATGTAGACTCATAATATTCAGCGCTGTAATGGCAGGCCCTGGCATTATTAACCGTAATGCCATGGAAAATGTGATCAGTCTCTCTGCTCACTCAACCTCTTGTTCCTACTAGCAAGTTATGAATCTACAGTAAGTCGCAGTTACTGACACAGATCTTAAGGGCGGGGAAATACTAGGAGGGCGCCGCTGCATTGAGGCTAATCAAACCGACTTGTTTCAATTATTTGGTAAAATTAAAAAGATTGTAAACTGTTGTTTAACTGTGTCCTGGTCTAGCATTATAGCCATGTTACGAAACAGTTCAAAGGTGAAAAAAAAAAAAAAACTATTTCTGACAATATCATTATACAGTCCGAGTACTCAGTGTACTAAAATCTTTATGTATAATGCTATTAAAAAAAACAAAAAAAGAAAGAAATAAAGATGGCTCTGTCTAATTAAAATTCCCAAACGTGAGTCTGACAAACCGGCCAGCTGGTAATGTCAACATTGAGATTATACTTAAGACCTATTTCACTTTTATAACCTCCTTTAAAATTATGTTCAAATTCTAAATGTGGTTTATGGAAAGCTCAAAAGTCAGTCGAATTTTTCTGGAGGTTAACGACAGGTGTGTGTCCCAACCGATTTATCAATTGCTAAAGACAGAAAGTAGTGATGGTGAAGTTTCTGTCTTAAAGTTTGAATCCATACAGTCGAGATTAAAGTTGATAAGTCAGGTGAAGTGTTTCCTCAGAGGAGAAGTTTTGAGGTATTAAAATCCATCCTGACTCAGTAACCACTTTACATGCACACAGAATCGTAGCCACATTAGCTCAGCAACAAGCTGAGCAACAGCAGATGCTCCTGAAAAGTTATAAGCATTAAATCAATTGGACGGCAATGCATTGTGATGCTGACCCATTATACACTCAACATTTATAATTAGCAACGCTGTTTGTGTGGCGTCATTCTGGCTACAGGCTCTTGAAAGCCGACCTACGCAGCAATAGCTAGCAATGACGTGAGAGAAGAAATGGAGAATAACACTGGGTTACAAAAAAATCATTTTTTAGAAGTTGTTTATGTTTTTCTCAACTGAATCAGGATTATTTTTTCACCAAAAATAATCCAAAAATGACATCCATTTTTCTCAATCAGGTCAGGTTTTTATTCTAATTTGATTTAGAGAAATCTGATCCTCTGACTAAATTCATTACATTTTTGTGACATTATCACTTCATTTCTGTTAATATTTCTCATCCAAAAAAGGTTTTAGGTGGAAAAACTTGTTTGCACTACTTTTAGTTTTCTGCTTGTCTTTCCATAAATTTACTGGAGAATCCAAAAATAAAAAAAAAAAGATTGTGCTTTGCCTGGAGTCACCTTACACTGACCACAGTTGGTTCTTTCATCTCCTGTCTGTTTTTCCTCAGTCTCTTCACTGAGCACTTTTACTCTTTTCACTACGGTGGCAAATAACTCTGGTGATTAAAAACTAAAATTCTGTCAGAAGTCAAAAGAGCGCAACAAAATCTCTGCTTCAGTCCTAAGTAAGACCGTTCCCCTAAAGTGCAAATCCATGTATCAGCACGTTCCTCCGTACGCCGAGTCACCAGAAGGCTTTACATCAGCAGTTATGCAAGTCTCACTTTGATCCACATAATCAGTCTATTTTACCAGAGGGATTAACTGCACCACCCCAAAGAGGAGGGGAAAAAAGGAAAGTGGAAATACTGACAGTCAGACTGCAGCAGCAGTAAAATGACACGGATAAAAAGCGAGCTACAGGTGGAGGAGAGCTGTCCTTGGTTTGATGTAATCTGGAAGACGCCACAGGATTTCTACCAAAACGCATCGAAAAGAAGACTTGTATATTATAATGCTGTTAAGCAAGCTTGGACTCTTAGTTTTGTAACTTTGTCATTCAGATTTAAGCCTTTAAATCCACGTTTTATAATTGTTTTATAATCCATAGAGTTCGTCCTACTTTGCTGTTTGATCTGTGGTTTTTTTGTTGTTGTTTTTTTTTGTTGTTGTTGTCAAGAAACCAATTCATTATGTTTACAACAAGTTTCAAGCTTCGAGACGGAGCCATCGCAGGTGTAATGTCACTCTGCTTTCTGTTTTTTCTACCGGAAGCACTTTCATATGTAGGATCACTCACTAATGTGCTTTGAAAATCAACATAAAGCGAAATATGGGTGCATACTTTAAATATTCATAGAGTTTCGTGCTTAAATTTGTTGCTACGCACTTTAAGAAAACCCCACAAACACATTAATCACAAATTTCCCCCTCATCCTAAAAAAACCCCTCTACTTTTCCCTCTCTGTTTCTGTTCAGAAACTTTGAAGATCAAGGCTTCCTGATTGCCTACAATGCCAAAACCTGACAAACTTTCTCCAGCTTTGTACTAACTCTACCACCTGATGTTTTTTTTTTTATTATTATTATTTTATTTTTTTCTCCTGTGATCTTTTTCAGAGGAAAAGCCAAAGGCAGAGGGGGAGGAAGAGGAGCCCCTGACAGGGAAGGATGAAGAGGAGCGACGTATAGCAGAAATGGGCCGTCCCATGCTGGGAGACCACGTCAAACTGGAGGTCATCATCGAGGAGTCGTACGAGTTTAAGGTGAGAAAGCTGGCGCTCCCCTTTTTTTTTTCTTTTTTTTTTTGTAGTTGCGGCTTTAATTTGAGCCTTGCTGTTTGATTGAACGCATTTATGTCGGGGAGGCTGCTGTTCAGTCATCCTTTTAGACACTTGCTTTTCTAAAACTGTATTTTAGTGCCATTTTTTTTCTCAGAATTTCCCCCTCAGGCCTACAGAGAACTCTTCAAAACACAAAAACTCCTGCTGGATCGAAGTGCTCCTCCGGTTCCAGTCGGTTTATTTTAATTTTGGCTACAGTCGACATAACGGCATCAAGACTAAAGAGAACAACTTGACCTTGCACTTCACCTCAACGTGTGTGTGTGTGTCTGTGTGTGTGTCTGTGTGTGTGTGTGTGTGTGTGTGTGTGTGTGTGTGTGTGTGTGTGTGTGTGTGTGTGTGTGTGTGTGTGTGTGTTTGAGATGAAATCCGCTCCACCCCATCAGTCTGAGTTTAAATGGTAATCCGTAAAGTGATTGCAGTATTTACTCATGACCTTGAACAATGAGGGGATTCAGTTACGGAGCAGTTAGTTTAGAGACAGATTGAGGGGGAAACACACACACACACACACACACACATTGGAAAACATCATTAATCATTACTGGGAATGGGCAATGAAACGCAAGGAAGATACAGAATCCATCAATGACAAAACCGGTTTTTGTTTCAGTAGTCAGTCCCGTCAAACGCTGTTGTACATTGATTTTGCGAGTCGTATTTAAAAAGTCATCTAAATATTAGGTTGCTATGAAGAAACAGTGGTTCACTTCACTGGTTTTATTGGATCTGACATAACCTAAGGGGGACAACATGTTTGTCCAAATCTCTGCATTGTCTGTTTTTTTTTTGTTTTGTTGTTGTTGTTTTGTCTGAGGAACCCGACATTAAATTGATCTTGTTTGTTTGCAGAAGCTTTAAAAGTTTTTATATATATTTGCTGCCTTTGCTTGGGTTCCTGTTGGACACTCCATGAAGAGATCTTGATAAATACCTGCTGAAATATCAATCTGAAGACAGTTTGATTGGAAATGCTAAGCTGAAGATAAATGACAAAATGCATTAAAAATACCAATAATCAAACCAAACTGTGTGATCAATAAAGGATAAATAAAACTAGATTAAATAAAATTAGAAAAATAAGTCATGGCAGCTTTTGCTGAAAGATCCTTCACATTGGTGTTGAAATTTTGGCAGAATAAATTCACCAAACTCTCATAAATATCTGCATTATTTGACTGACTGACGATACACATGCGCTCAACCTTAGAGAGGCAAACGGGTGCACATCAATCACAAGGTTACTCAAGTGCACACTTGCAAAGTTCAACGTCAAGAGAATTTACAAATGTACGTGTTTGAACTATAGCATGTTGTTTTTTATTATTATTGTTATTATTATTATTTGCACTGCAGATGTTACGGAGCAGCTTTACTGTTTATTTGCGATGCGCCTACAAACCTACACAATCGCCGTGACCGAACAGTGGGAACGCAGCACCGCTCCAGTGTACACACTTTGGCATCACAGAGTCTGCTAAAGGCAACGTTAGCATTGTGACGAGGACACCAGCTGCCCTGTAAACACCTGCCACTTAGGCCGTGTGACGGCCTTTCTGCCCAGCTCAGGGGAGCATTAACTTTCACCCACAACGAGAAGCTTTTGCTCTGTGAAGTGGCTTCAGTCTGTCTTTGAATGCTTAGAGAGAAAAGGTCTCAAAAGGCAGTGAGGGAAAACATCCCTGCATCCAGTGCGACGTTAGTCTCCATGTATGAAGACAAAATGAGAAGCGCTTCCTATTTTCACAGCCAACTTGAAATAAAGTCGTATTGATTGCCCCGCATTAAGTTGCACAAATGCCCCACAAAACCCACTGCCACATGTTGCAGACAATCGAACCTCCTGGAAGCAAACGGGAAAAGAGTCGCATCACATCTGTGTGTCGCTTTCTCGTTTCTCCCACGCGCTCCTTTCTTAAGACGGGCTTAGATGTAATTACCATCAATGTTGCGTTTTGTGTGCGCTAATGCATGTTCTCCTGCCGGTCGCTCCACCTACACACGCTCACTTCAGACAGACAATTAATAACTCCCAGTAATGGCTTGCTGCTTGACGGGGTCCCGTACTTCGTCGAAGGCTCCGGCGCATGAAATTATACTTCTGTGTGCATCTTCGTGGAATTGGATCCCGTAGTTATCCGACGCGGCGCCCGTCAGCCGGCTGTGGAGTGGCACGGAGTTTGACGTGAGGCGACAAGAAGCAGACTGAGCTAGACTTAAAGAAATGAGATGTATTTCATATTAATGCTGATTACACAGTTTATAAGGGGGAAAAAATGTGGTCTTAAAAATTAGCACAGATGACTAAAACGTTCCTGCATTTCTTCTGGGTACTCAGCTTTTTCACATTTCCAAAGTTTCACCCTTTTGTAAAACTCCAAAAAGCAAAGTCAACGTCCACGAATGACATCCAGACGATGAGATATTCCAAAAACCGTGCTGTCCGTGCATGAATGTTCACTCCACATGCAACAGAGTGAAAATGGATGGAAGTGTGTGTGTGTGTGTGTGTGTGTGTCTGTGTGTGTTGTTTGGGAAGGAGGAGTTTCACAGCAGCGGCGAGGCACTGTTTATGTCCCTGAGCACCATTCAAGACAATTAGCATCTCATTTTTCTTCAGAAGTGCACAGAAAGAAAGAGCGCCATTCCCACTGCTCCTTTGATTAGCATGTGTGAGTGATTGCGTTTGCTCGAGTGTTTGTGTTACCGTAATCTGCCATGATTCTTTCCTTTTTAAGGATTAGCTGACATCCAAAAGCTGAGAAAACAGTGAGAGCAATCAAGCAAAAAGCAGAAAGTCTGAGACTGAATGGCGTTTTGGGGAAAATGCAGAAACTGTCTGAAATGAATTCAAATAACTGATAAAGATATACGGAGGAGCTACGTGAAGATGATCGAGTGCAGTAAAAAAATGGAGTAAAACAATTAACATATTGAACCTGAATCTTTGAGTGGATCTAAACTGGTTTCCGTTCATAACATCTTTATTTTATGAGACAAATCTTGGAGTGTTTTTTTTTGGTAACTTCAAAATAAAACACCAATAAAGCAAACAGCTGTGAGGTATCTTGTTTAAAGAAGTGATGAGCTTCTATCAGCAGAGGTCTCCTATCGCTTGGCTTTGACTATTCTGATAGAATAGGATGTTATTACAAACACATGTTTTTTTAGTTTCTTGTGTCGATCTCAATCTTTGACGATGTTTGATTTGTTGCTCATCGTTATTCATTATCAAAGTTTCCAAAATCTCTCTGCTGAAGCATAAAACTATTTTTTTCTATTCCAAGAAGTAATGCTGTGTTTTTCAGTTGCATATGAAACTGAAAGTAGAAAAACATGGAGATTATAGTTTCTTGCTTTAAACTGATTGTACGGTGAAGTTGTTGAATTATAGCGACACTTAAAAGGAGTGCTTTTTGGTTTATTGTATTTTTTCCTCAACAAGGTGAATAAGGCAAAATTTTTATCTTTGTATTTTCCGTCAACAGGCCGAGTTAGTCATGAAAATTTACCGCATTGCTTGACATGAAGCTGGAATTGAGTTGGCAGTAATCCTAGATCAGGAGACTTTTTTTATTATTATTATTATTTGAAATACAGTCAATCGTGTAGATATAAGACCATTTCTTATTGTTTTTATTTCCCTTCATTTTTATGTTTTGATTCAGACGGTAGCCAATTTCCCTCTTCAGTGACTTTACTCTTTTCTCTCTTTCTCTCCCTCTCTCTCTTAAAAGTGATGGTTGGTTCCCGTCTTTTCTTGCTGTTAATTTCAAGGCTCTGACTGGAAAAAAATAAATCAGAAGAAATGTTGCCCTTTTTAGCTTACGTGACCGTGGCTCCGACTACTAACCTACCCGAATAATGACCTGAAACGGAAATTCCGTCTTCAGTAATAAGAATCGTCTTTTATTCCTTTGCGTCTTAACAGAACACGGTGGACAAGCTGATAAAGAAGACCAACCTGGCTCTGCTGGTGGGAACCAACAGCTGGAGAGACCAGTTCATCGAAGCCATCACTGTCAGCGCAGGTAAGGGCCACGGCAAATAGAAACTGGGCTTCACGCGCCTGGATTCGGCTCTCCGCTTCATCTGGACACGCTTAATGATTTCTGTGAAGCACGTGCTTAATGGTGCGATGAATTGAATTTACTTTTAATAGGAACAGCTGCGGTTTTATGTCTTTTGAGGCCCCTCACGCGCTCCGCTTCACGCATGCAAATGACGAGCACAACCTGAAAGATTAGAAAACCTGAAAAATTAGAAAATGGAGTAATATCACGTACCCGATGGTTGGTTGGGTGTAGGTGTTGGTTATATTTGTTCTCGAATGGCTTTTAAATGATAAACTCTGACTAAATGGGATATGATGAAAGAAAATGCCATATAATTTTACCTGTTAAAGGGGGAAAAAAACATCCCTCAGTTCATTTTGGGTCCTTCAGCTCCTCTTGCAAAAGTACTTTTGCCTCTAGTGGTTAAATAAGTTTGAAAGTTGGGTAACATGAGTTAAATAGCAGAGATGTATAGCAGTTGATGAGTTTTTTAAGTTAGCTGCAATACAAAAGGTTTTGGCTTCAAAAAATATCCAAACACAGTTTAAAGACGACGTGCCCAGCAAAAACACAACATGCACAAAAAAATGATTTTATTTTATTTTTATCAAACACTGACCAATCACATCCTAAAATAAGTCAACCACCTGAATTTTCATATTCCATTTACATAAATGCTAATTTAGATATTAATGTTGTGAATTTTATCCTAAGAATGTTTTCACACCTGATAGTCCGGTAGACTCGGTTTGATTGGGGACCAAATTTGCAGCATTAGTTACATTTTCAGCCAATGCGGTTCACTTTCACCCTGCCTGTTCCCCTCCTCACCTATGGTGGCGCCGCAACAAGAACCACTGAAGGAAATACACAAAAACCTCTGAACAAGACACTGAGAGCAAGTTCTTTTTCATAAAATGCAAACAAAAATGAAGTGGTGTCAGAATTTAGCGGTTGTTGGATTTCTCTTTCTCCTGCTAGTGCTAGACTCTCCCATTTGTTTTGGTTGTATTTACCCAGAATGCCTTGTGCTACAGTTGGCTTCCTGCTTTTGGAGCGGGCTCCGGTTCTGCTTGGCATTCACATTTGCATTCAAACTGTGCCAGGGAGTTTGCTTTCTTTGGTCTGCATCAGAGTTTGATTACACATTCACACCACCCCAAACAAACCAGACTTTCTTGGCAAGCGAACTGGGGTTTAAAGCAGACTAAGCAGGGCTAGTTTGAATTCACTGTAGGTTACACAACAGAAGACAACAACTTTATTTAAGACCTTTTCCTCACTTTGAGGTTCCGCTCTAAGTTGGTAGCGATTCAGAGCATGCATCCCTTCCAGCCTCAGAGTAATTCGGAGCCCTATCTGCTGCTCTTGTGAAAAGATTAATTGTATGATAAAGGAAGATTCGCTGCAGCGCCTCATGCTAGCACAGCTCTCCATGTTTACAGGCTTATTATTGTTTACTGGAGAAAATCCGCAGCGTCCTCATTATCTGCGGTTTATGCTGTCTGAGCATATCAAAGGTGAAGGTCATACCTCAATAACTGTACAATCAGGGACACACACACACACACACACACACACACAAAAGAAACAAAAAAAAAACTATTAGTTCTGGCATGTGAACGTAATCCAAATAATTGAATTGATAATTGTGATGTGCAGCTGAAAAGAAATCTTGTTTGTTTCAGACCCATTTATGTAGAATCGTTGTTTGGAAAGCTCATACACTTAAGTGTCTCCAAATTAGTTTATCTGGTAGGTTTCTGTGTCTTTGTGCTTTTTTTGGAGAGCTTGTTCCACAAAAAAAAAAAAAAAAAAACCTGTCTTTACTCTATTATCTGGGACTACAGTGACAGAGTTCAGTGGGTGGGTGTTGAAGCAATAGAGAGAGCACAGTTTTCCCCTTTCATAAAAGCATTTATTTGGACACATTCTTGGTCTTATGGCACACATGTGGCATAAGAAATCACATTTACAATAACTACGTTTTTGCTTAATTAAATCATTTAAATCCTTAAAGATAACATACCATACAAAATCCACATTACTTGCCCTTAAATGCATTATGTTGTGTGCTTGGAGTATCTAGTTGAATTTAGTCTCTCCTAGTGCTGGGTAGAGATCTTTATATTCTTCTTGGGTCGTATTTTTCAGTGTGTTCAGTTTTCTCTGTCCCCTGTTACGTTTTTTTTTTAAACTATTATGTCAAAAAGTATTTGCTGTGGAAGTGCTGAACAAGGTCATAGACTTTCAGCCAGCTGTTTTCGCTAATCGGCCATTTTTATTTCTCACGGCAATTTTTTAATTTAATTTCAAGGATGCCAAATCTATAAGCGGATATGTCAAGATGTTTACTTATTAACCCACACAGTTCATTCCAACGTTCCTCAGCATCATGGTGACTGAACTTCTCATCTTTGAAGGGTTGTCAACCTTTGGTGGGGGTCCATGTCCTAGAAAAATTAAGATTTAACCAGGCAGTTTTAAAGAAGTTCAGACTTTCTTTGATTGAGGCGCCTTCTGCTTATGTTAGCTTTTAACTCCTTGAGGAGATAACCGTACTGCGTGTTTTGAATAGTATTACATCAACAATTTGGCATTGTTTTTAACTTTTTTGTCTTGGAAAATTATCCGAATGATGCAATGATGTTCTTGGCGCCAGCATTAGCTGCTATCAAACTCCAGAAATGGGTGGAGTGGAACGCTGTGCAGCCTGGAGGAGGCGGGTGTGAATTCCTCATTCATATTTAAAGAGACGGCACTAGAATGAGTTTCTCTGACGCATCTCAGAAAGGGATAGATGGGCTTGTGGAGCTACAATAATGAGCAACTCATTTTGAGACTACAGCATGGCAGTTCCACTTCATATCTACAACAACTGAATGATGTCAATGTGAAACAGAAGGATTTAAAAGCAGGATACAGTATATCCACTTTATCACACACAAGAAAATATATACGTTTGTGTGCACTAGGCAAGGAAAACAGAGAGTATTTTTCTTTTTCCTTTTTTTCTGGTTATTTAAACATGAAGCCAGTTCAAAACTCTGAATTGAAAGTTTTTGAGAATGAGAGCTGATTGGATGCTTGAAGATCAAACCAGCAGTTTACTTCCAGCTGTGAAGCAACACACGAGCGCGGGGAAAGTGAAGAGGGAGCAGGAGGGCGCCAACGGGGCTGACGAGAGAAGTCAGGCTCATGCTGAGTGTTAAAAGTGAAAGCACAGAAATGTTTATGCCTCGATTCTCATTGCAGCCTCTGTGGTTGGTATATAATACACAATGCAATATAAGTCTGCAATTCTGATGTACATACAGAAAAGTGTTCAAGTTTGAAGTATGTTCATTGTCAGCTATGTCCTCTGTTTTGCTTGGCTAAGGAACTTACAAGTAAATCTTCCTTGATGGGAAGAATTAATATTACTAAAATTCAATAAAAAAAAATAGAACAGAAAAATGTTTTCTAAATCCTCAGTATTTGTTTTTCTTATACAGTTAAGAGAGGTTGATGATTGATGATTTCTCTCCACAGATATGAAAAACACGCTATGTCACATCTATGGATGTAAGTGGATGATGAGTTAATATTATACCATATTAAATGTATAATGTGGTTCTGAAGGTAAGGTGATTTTATTTATATAGCAGATTTTCAGCAACAAGGCATTCAATGTACTTCACATTGAATGCCTTTGTATTTACGAAGAAAATACAAACAAAACAACAAACCAAAAGAAAGATGAAAAGGTAAAAATATAAAACTACATACTGTTTCCTATAGGTTTAATAAGAATAAGTAGTCCGTAATTTATAAAGTAGTCGGGGTTTCTTTTTGTTCTGATAAAACTAGATGTTGATTCTCCATGTTTGTTTCGACAAAGTAGAAAAGAAAAAAGTCAAAGATTCAAAACAGAGGATCAGGTGTGGCTAAGAAAAATGATGCATATTTAGCTCAGCAAAAGAGAAAGACGTACCAAAACAATGAAACAATGAATTTGAATTAATAACATAAAACAAAACTGAGGCTTGAAGTAAAACCCAGAGGGATTTTGTGTAGAAAGGTGAGGCTTTAAGTTGCTTCTATTAACTATTGCTCATAAACTCAAATATCAAATCAAAGTCTTAATTTTATAAAATAAGTCTCAATACAAGTTAATTTTGTTATTGCAGAACGTACAATCCTTACAACTTTTTAGGTGCAACAGTGTTTATGTAAAATATTTATTGTCCACTTGGGTGCTTTAAAAAGTCACATTAAAAATTGCATTATAAAAATATGTGCTAACATCTCACTCATGTGCTTCCTTGGACTAGCCAGCAGCACGGACAGAGCGACTCTAAACGTAGAGGTTGACCTTGGCCTGTTTCACATCTGCAAACAACTCAAAGAGCAGCTTCAAAGCTTTTCTTAGCCAACAGAGGCCTCCCTGTGCTTTAGCCAAATGTTTTCCGCAGGTCATTTTGTAAATAAAATGGACTGTTTTTTTTCTTCTTTTTTTGCACATATTGGATTAGTGACGCTGGAACAGACTGGAACTGTTTGGATTTTGTTTCATGTAGAACTCGCATCGACACGCCATGGAAACTGTTACACAACGAGCCCAAATGTAGACATGATGTAACGTGATGGATCATCCCTTCAGATACACGCTGCTGCTTCGAGGCTTTGAAGTCCAGAGCATCTGTCACCGATACTGTGGTGGATTTAATATCTACGACAGATAAGCTTTGTCTAATCTTTCTTATTTTCTATCCTCCTCATTGCCTACAGTATGATCTCTTATCGCCTCTCAGATGTTGGGATCGAAACAAAGAACTTTAGGCCGTTTTCAAACATGTTTACATCTTGACCGAACACATCCTACGCCGTCATCTTCAGGCTTCAGGAGTCAAATCTAGATCTTGTCCTTTTTTATTTTGCCAAAACGCTGGAGAAGATTGAAGAGTTCAGCTTTAAATCAGCCCATCTGTTATGAAAACGGCTATGGGAAAACATTTAAGACCGTACCTTAATCTGACTACATCATTACGTCTATTAAACACACCCAGCAACTTTTATGAGATCTTTATCTCAAAGCACAAAACCTGGATTTAGAGAGTCTTTAAATCCTCCAAAATGTCAACGAGTTGATGCGGTGTGTGTGTGTGTGTATGTGGGTGTGTGTATGCGTGTGTATGTGCATGTTCATACTTTTGTGGGTTTCCAGCTCTGTGATCGGTGGCAACTGGAGACAGTTACTGATATTACACGGTGAAGACTGACCAGAAAACAGGAAGCAGTGATTGCTGTGTGCAGTACAGTTAACGTCAGGGAACAACAACTTTCGCTTCAACACAGAATGGTGTAAAATTTTCTCTAGAGCCTGTTTTTCAGAATGAATTTTATTCATTTGTGTCAAAATTAACAATGAAATTAGTAAAAGAAACTACTAATAGGTAAAAGAAACTACAAATTTCACTTTCAATATATTATTGTACATTGTATCTCAATGAGCACATTAGGTTTTATAACGTGACAAAATGTGAGAAAGCGTAGCAGGCCCGAAAACGTCTGCGAGATGCTGCAATCGCCAAGGAACAAATCAGGTTTGGTGCTCATAATCTGAGACACTGAAAGGAACTTCCTAATTGCTCTTGCTTGACATCTTCGTTACATGCGTGAAAACATAGATGGAAATAATTAGTGGCCATATGATGGGTATACATTGCGCATGCTGCCCAGAGGGCGAATTAGACCCGTGTGTGCTAATAACACTTTCTGCCACGTCTCTGCCCTAAAGGTTATTTATGGCTCAAAGTTGAATGTGGTGACGAAACGTTCCCTAAATGTTTGCGTATGTCACCACTGACTGAGCCCGACTCCAAAAAGATGTGGGATAAGGGAAACGTATTGACAGGCTATTGGAGGGACGTAATTAGTTTAAATTTAGAGCTTCGTTCTTCAGTGGCTGCAGAGGAACGTTTCGTATGGTTTTATGGCAGCTGAGGATATCTATGGCCTGGAGCTTTTCTCAGCAGTAATGGAAAGCAACATCTGACTAGGACATTAAAAACTGCGCTGATAATGTGGCTGAAGTGAGTCAAATGACTCGACTACTGAAAAAGGACAGAAATCTTCGACCCGTTTCGGTTTCACGCAACAAGGCTCTATATTGTTTGGCTTTTGCTGTTATAAGTGTCATTAAACCTACAGCCACTGAACGTGAGATTTAATCTGGTGGAACAAGTGTAAGTTACTCTAAGGAAGCAGAGCAAGCGCTCACGTTCCCTCTTAATAAATGATTATTCTTTTGTATTTTATGCTTCATTCACCCCCGAAAAAGCGAATTCTGGTGCGTCTAAAAGGCTATGTGTCGGTTTGATTGATGTGAACTCTGGTGAAGTTCTAATGCATAAGTGAATGCCAAGCAGGCTCCATTATTAATATTTTCTATTGGAGCGACAACCAGATGCAGCCTCTCAAGTTAAGCATAAACTGCAGGTTGAATATGAGTTCGGGGGAAAAAACCTTAAATGATTATATGTGTCTGATTGTAGTAAAGTGAGAACAGTCTGGTGACTTCAAGCATTTCTACACAGATTTTTTGCAATCTTCTGGAGGAAATTGAGTCCCATTTGTGGTGGTAATGATACCTTCTTACCAAAGAATCAGGGCCCTTCTGCCTAGAAATGCATGTGGTATTGAAAACATTTCAAAAAGGAACATCATGTTCTGGGCAGAAATGGTGCCGTACTCGAGCAGATCAAACACATAATCTTAGGCCAGAGACGCCGGCACCTCATGAACACAATAGCCTTCATGCAGGCGTGTCGGACGTCCTGGTAACCCTCATCTAACACTAGATAATTGACAAATTTGGAGATGGTTGACGTATGATTGTCCACAGATCTGACGGAGAGGCGCAATTGTTAGTGATTTAAGCACAAAATGTCAAGAAAAAAAGATAGCAATGCTGTAGCATCCCTGACTAATCAAGATTTCATTCTTCATAGGTCTTGATAACTAAAATATTTAATGGCTGCAGCCCAGCATAATATTTTATTAACTTGAAAAGAAAATATACCAGTTTAATTCAGGAGAGAATGCATGAAAATTACATTCAAACACTCCAAATGTCCATATGCTTTGGTTAAAGAATGATTAAAGAAATGGAAACGAGTAGATTTTTTTTTTCTAGTGATGCAAGAGATTGCATCACTTTTCTAACAAGATTGGAGCTTAACAATTGTCTCCTGATATTGTTACTGAATAAAAGCGGCAACCTTGACACGTCGGTTCTCAACAAAGTTTAGAAGCAAAAACCTTTTTTTTTTAAAAAATCTCTTTTCCTTCACAATTAAATAAGAATTTTTCAAACCTTCACCACGGAGGTATTAAACAGTGCAGTTTACCTCTTATAAAGCAGAATTACTTTGGCCTTAAGCCAGGTAATTCTGCTGTAAGACCAGAATCACACCAGATATCAATGCTATGTTGTGTGTCTGTGATGACATATTACATGTAAATACTACAAATTCACGTTGTGTACGACTACAGTGAAAAACGAATCAGAAAATTTCACTAGGAAGGAGCGCACTGTAATTTATCGACTTGTTTGAGTGTTGCTCAAACAAGAAACAAAACGGATTTAAAGCAGGCAGAGCAAAACAGGAGGGCCAAAAGCCCTTCTAATAGCAAATTAAAAACTACACCCTTGAGACGGCGGCATAACGAAGCCAATTTTCAAGTTGTATCCTGTTTGCTAAATGAATTGAGAGAAAACATCGTGGTGTTATGGTCGAAAAGGGGAATAAACAAGACGAACTGGAAGGCACATGCAGCGACAAAAGGGGAAGAAAACAATGGGAGGAGTGGAGAGGGGGGGAGGGAAAATCAATGGACAGGAAATCAAGGTGCTGAGGGGGACTGCTACGACAACGAATGAGCGGGACAAAGAGAAGGGAGAGAAAAGATGGATGTCCAGCCACTCCTCACTCCACTGCCCTCTAATTACTGAATCCACATTGTTGTTCAATCACCCGCTCCTCTGTGAGGGCGTGTTATTTATGGGCGTCTGTGTGTCCACTCCCGAGGGGAACGTAGGTAATGTGGCACTCAAGGAAAACCACTGAAAGAAGACAAGTACAGAGAAAAGGTGTATTTGTGTCGGAAGTTAGAGGATGGGCCATGCCAATAAGGTGAATGGATATAAAGATAGGGAAGACGTGAGTAGAACGGCATCAGGCCCGACTAAGAGCTTCAGCCTGCTTTAAAGGGGCAGTATTACGTAAAATCAGCTTTTGAGTTTTGCATCATGTCATTATGTTCTTCCCTCATCAAAATCTGTTGAACTTATTATGTGAACTGTTGCTCAGTCCTGTGCTCCCATGAACGTTTGCAAATGCTTAAAAGAAGAATAATGTTGTCGTGACGACAGCGAAACGACAGAGCAGAAGCTTCTTAAAGAGACAGACGCCCGATTTCAAGGTGTCAAACTGCAAAGTCAAATTTCTTCTGCGTCATGTTCGATATGCAGCATTCTTATAACACCTGAAGGTGACATAGTTACTTTATTGAGCTATGAAGTGATACTATGTGGCCCCAGAATGCATAAGACTTCCCCTTTAAGCTTTATCCCTGTGTTCATGGTGTTTAACATGCTTCAATGCATCAAAAAAAAAAATCTGAGGCCCTGCTTAAGCCACACATGAGCTCTATCTACTCTAATAGAAATGCAAGCCATGTTTTCAAATGTCAACGTTTATTGCCTAATGTTAAAAAGTGTTGCTTAATTTGTTTAACTATCCTGACTGCATTGACTTGTAAGTGTTTTGGGGGTGACAGTTAAGGGTCATAAATGATTTTTGCAGGGCTCTGTATGTTTTTATTTCCATGCACTGGCATAAACAAATCCCAAAATTGTCTTCCCACTGTCTCCCTCGAACAAAAGGCTTTTTTTCCCCCCCTGTAACTTATAGATGATGAATAAGTGACTCACCAAATCGCCGATTATTTAATTGATGTGTTTATCACAGACTGTCAGAGACGGGATGACTTGTTCGATCATCAACCCAGAAACCGACTGTGTTCAAAACGGTACCTGAAATTCAAATGTGCTTCACGTGGATGGACAGGAGATCTTTCCGGGCCAGGAATCGAAAGGCTGGCTCAGGCGATGCTTGAAAGTCCGCGACGAACTCCAAAGCGAGGTTTCGGCTCAGAGCTCGAAGCTTTCGTGCGGCTGGAGGACCTGCCAGCCTGACTCCGGGTCTGTGTTTCAGCGTGTGCCCGACAGACGGCCTGACGGGACCGCTGGTGCATGAATACAAACATGAGCATGTCATTGGGGATTCTGGCAGACAGGCCACGCTCACATAATTAGTCACACAGCTGTCCGACTGCAGCACGTTTTTTAAAAAAAAAAACAAAGTCTCTTTTAAATTACGAATATATGGTTGTTTACTCAAAACAAAAAAGTTTTTTGTTTTTTTTTAAAGCATGAAGTGAATAGGAAAAGACTTTGAAGCTCAAGAAATAATGTGAGGCTTGTCTAAGGCCTGTCAAATCTATTTTCTAGTGGTTTCAATAATCAAAGTGATTTACTTCTGTGGCTGCACTGAAATCTTCAAAGTCCAAGTGACGTTGATAAGAGGCGTCAGCAGGGACAGGTGATGAATTGTCTTTCCCTACTCCGTGTTGGTGATGGTTGCCGCAGTGACCGTGAGTTACTCGTCTGTGCCGACGCCGCGCCTCTAAGGACGTAACGCAGCATTAAGACGGCAACATTTTTTTTCTCATCATGGCGAAGTTTCTTGCAGAGCAGCTCCAAGTTGCTGTCAGTGCACAACTTTGTGTGGTGAACCAACATTAAGCTTTCCCATAATCTGTACAGAGGATCTCACCGCTTCTAAGTCATTTGTGGTACTTGGTTGAAAAGATACAGATGGCTTATGGACGCTGCCAGACTGCAAAAATTACACAAAATCTTACCAAGTATTTTTGGTCTAGTTTCTAGTGCTTCAAATAAGACAAAACTAACTTACAGCAAGAAATTTGGAGCTTGTTTTAAGTCAATAATTCCTTCATTTTAATTTTAAAAAGTACTAATTATAAGTGGAAAAAATCAAGTATGGGGAAATGTCTTGTTCCACTGGCAGATTATTTAACTTATAGCGAGTACTTTTCCATCAATACTAAGGAAGTGTGGATTTACCCTATTTTCTGCTGAAAAGTGACTTGTATCTTAGTTTTGTCTTATTTCAAGTGCACTAAGAAATTTGCACTAGAAACTAGACCAGAAGTACTTGGTAAGATTGTGTGTTTTTTTCCAGTGAAGTTCAAAACTAAAGGGCTAATCACTGGTTTTAATGAGCTTTGACTAAACTTGGTCATCTGTTATCTTAAGTACTAATGATAAAACAGAAAAGTCATTTTAGTTGTTGACAAAGTTAATGAAAGAGATTTACGGAAAGTATTGAAATAGTCAAAGCTACACCACAAGGCTTTATTTAGAGTGGCAGCATTATGTTTCCCAGGCACATAGTGCCATTTTATAGCACAATCAAGTATAAACTTCAGGTGTTAAGAAAATGCAATATATGTATGAAGTGACTTTGTAATGTAACACCTTGAAATTGGGCCAATGTCTCTTTAAAAACTCCTACTCTTTCTGAAACTCATCATGACATACATCATTGTAACATCGCTCCTCTGTGAACCATTTAACATTTTTACCAGCGTCTGCACTGAGAGGTATAGTGAGCTCAGCAGATGCGCAGTTCAGTTTGCTAATTGCTGCTGGCTAGTCTGAAGGAGCCGAGTCACGGCGTTGCAGGGGAGGGCTGCTCTGCTAGGCTGTGCTAGGTCCACACAGGTGTTTTGCACAGCTGAATTGTTGACATGGGTGATGAAAGGATTTCTCAAATATGCATGAAAGAATCAAGGCAACACTCGAGGTGTGCTTTGATGAGGGAGTGACATTACAACAAGACGTAAAGCTCGAAAAAGTCGATTTTACATGATGCTGCCCCTTTAAAAACACACGTTTAAGGAGAAATCAAAATGAAACCTGTAATAAGTGACGTCTCCTTTCCACCGTAAGAACTCCTTCCTCCTCTCCTCGTGCGGCGGGACGCGATTAGAGAGAAATTCTTTCTAGCAGCCGAGGTTTTCCTGCGCCGCAGCTTATTTGGCCACATCAGTTTCAAACTGCGTCGCTCGGCCGTGGGCCTGGATGAGAGCCCTGTGTAAACACACTGTCAGGCGGGATTCTTCCAAATCTCTTGTGCACAGACCATATCACTTAAAGAGCAGAGCGCTGTAGGCGGACGTAGTCATGGACACACACCTCGCTTGGCTAGCGGCCTGTAGAAACAAGCCGCAGTTCATCATCGTCTGTCAAACCCTACGAGATTGCGACCTTTGAACAGTATCGGCGAGCAGCAAGAGGCGAGAACAATCTAGCACCTCTGCAAGGCAAGAGAGAAAAGTGTGGTGGACGACCTACTTATAACTCAGCTGGAATAAATTGCATTTTTTTTCCCCCCCGAATAAACCAAATCAATTGGAAATATCACTTTGCGCACACGAATTTGCAGCTGTTTGCTCTAATGAGGTAACAGCACAAAATAATGAAATGTTACAATAATACACACACACACAATGGAGAGAGATTTGCCATGAGATTTAAAAGGTAACAGAACATTGCAGATGAATGCATTAAGCTATATAAAGATGGTCAGAGAATGAAAAATGCTCTGAAGATGGAACGGGGGAGGGGGGAGAAATGTGGAAACTGGAGGAGAGATAAATATAAATGTGAGCCAGGCAACAGAGTGAAGGTAGAAGTGAGGATGAGGATGGGTGCAGTTATACTAATATTGAAATCAGAATCGGGTTTTATTGGCCAGGATTGTGTGTGTAACCAAGGAATTAGATTTTGGAATTTGAGTGTTCAACGAAAAACAGACATTGTAACCAAAACATCGACTTTAGAGGAAATAAAATAAAGGATAAAAGGAATAGTACGTGCATGTTTCTAAAGTTACACTTTCAACCATACTTTAGCTGTAGCATAACTTCCATGACACTAAAGCAGCTAAGCCTCAAAAAACAAATATAGTTTGCTTATTTTACACTTGCATTGCTCCAAAAGCCCCAGAAGCCTCGTTCACTTCCAGTCAAAAATGATGCCATCTACTTCAACCCAAAACAACGCAGATACCCCGGTGTTTGAATCCAAGGTAGCATTTCAAAAACATGGAAAATGTCCAGGCAAAATCTATTATTTACATCTACAAGTGACGCTTGCAGATAAAGGAAGACAGAGATCGGCGCTGTTAAAGACACACCAACACTATGCAAAGTGGAAGGGCAGGCAGTGTGAGAAAATGGCTCCAGTCAGCTATGATGGAGTGTGTGAGCAGGAAGGAGAGCTGCTGACGGTATGAAGTGACATAACTCAGATGACTTGGCTCGTTTTATAATTCATGGCCGAGCGTCTCTGCCTGATTGGAGCCTTTATACGTCATGACAGCGTCGCCTGCTGCACTGACCTTTTGCCGTTTGTTTGTGCTTGATGGTTTCAGCCATTATTTTTAATTACAGGTTCTGTGGCGCCTGTAGAAGATGCATGGAAGTACTTTAAAGTGGCTTACCAACGTTTGTGTTGCTGATCAACGCAAAGCTGCAGAAACTGCACACCTCAGTTGAATTCGCTTGGCATTTACAGAGTGAATAACCGTGTTCCCTTAAATTGCCAGATCCGAATGTTTCCTTTATAGTCGGGTAATCGAATTAGCTTTTAGCAAAAAATCAAAAAGCTTTGTTGTTTCTAAGAGCACCAGACTACAAATACTTGGAAAC
>NW_015114405.1:57902-95471 GCF_001443285.1 Poecilia latipinna | reverse complement strand
CGTGTGTGTGTGGAAGGTAAAAGCTAGGATACCCTGGAAGAAATGGTTTCCATTTTTTAAAGTGTAAATGGTGGGCTCTTGCAAAAACTAGGAGGCACAGTCAGATGTCAAGTTTGGTGGAAAACTGTCCACGTTGTCCTCACTTAAGTGTGCAAACATTTGTTTTGGTCTGCTTTGGTTTGCTCAGGGGAATTGAATCGCATCGGTATCTTTTTTATTTTTTCATTTTTTATTTTTTTGTAGTAGACGGGAAGTGGATGACTGGAATGAAATCAATGGGAGATCACTGCTCTCCTTGGGATTCACCCAATCACGGCGTTTCACTGAAGCAGCGTGGAGCCTCATTTACTTGTTGGTTTGAGCCTTTTCTAAATGGAACAGAAACGGGAGTGGGGGGAGGTTTTGGGGTGCTGGCTTTTTTTATCGAGCTGGAAAAGTAATTTGAATTTTATGTTTCAGCACCTCTTGCATTTAATCACAGTCAATATCCACACTCTGAGAGAGCTGATCAGGATGGCTGTAGCTCATGTCCCGAGGAAGTGATTAGACTCTGATACTGACATTACACAGACGTGTTGGGCAGTCGGGTCACAAATTATTTACCTGACATTTATTTGAGTTGACTGATGAGGTTTTTCAAGATGTCAGGCCAATGTTAGGGTGGTATAACGACGGCAAATGTAGATGTACAAGTGGGTTTTTTTTTCATTGTGAATCTGTTTTGCACAAAGAATTGGAACATTGTACCATCGTTGCATTTTTTTAATTTTTTAATTTTTTTTTTTTTGTTGCTTTTTGGTTTTGTTTTCGCTTGACTGTGTGTTTCATTAAACTCATCACAGATTTGACATCTCACTGTAAGCAATCAGCTTCACCCACCGGCAAACAACTCCCCTGTTTCCATGGTTATTAAACCAAACAGGCTTTGCAGAAATGCCAGCAGAAATCACTCAGCAGTGGAAACCAACATGGAAAAACCTTTTGAGAATCACAACATTTGAAAAGTGGATATCATTTGTGGGGGCTTATTGGGGGGATTTTTTGTTGTTTTTCTTTTTTCATCTGAACCTTCGGCTTTTCTGACAACCACACCGCAAAGTTCACATCTGCACTTACCCGTTTGTGCTGTGTCCTTGATTCTTTCGGCTTTGAGAAATAAATAAATAAATAAATAAAAATAGGCTCTAAATGAACTCTGTTTCTTCCTGCCAGGTGAGGATGACGACGACGAGGAGTGCGGGGAGGAGAAACTGCCGTCGTGCTTTGACTACGTCATGCACTTCCTCACCGTCTTCTGGAAGGTTCTGTTCGCCTTCGTCCCGCCCACCGATTACTGGAGCGGCTGGGCCTGCTTCGTCGTGTCCATCTGCATGATCGGACTGCTCACTGCCGTCATCGGTGAGCGCAAAGTCCCAATGAAGTAGTTCACCGCACAGGTGCATCGTGATAAAAAAAACAAAAAGAAAGACAAGAAACTCGTTCATAGAATTTTTATTTCAAGTGCTTATATTTGTTCACTTTAATAATCATCTTGCACAGTGTCACCACGGTCTATAAAGCAAGTTTTGGCACGTTTTGCAGCGTAAACATGTGCAAAGTCCTGTTGGGGGGATCGAAGGAAGCATGAAGTGTGGTAAATTTTCTCAGTAGATCGCTCTGCTGACTTTGGGCTTGATAAAGTGGACCAACAGCAGCAGATGTCATGACGCCCCAAATATTGACTGCATCTGTAAACTTTCTACTGGACCTCAAGAAACGTGGATTCTATTCTTCTCCACTCTCAGAGTCTTAGTAGTTTCTAAATGAAATCTAGAATAATGCCATCTGCAATGGGACATTTGCAAATCTTTGAACTTTGCTTAACCAATCGTCAGAAGGCTGCACTTACCCTTGTTGCTACCTTGTTTTTTGACATACTTTTTTCTTCCACCCAACTTTCCATTTATACGTTTAACATGTACAGGCCAGCTAACTCCTTCACTTGACAGCTGTCAAGTCAAAATTCTTGATATTTTGTTGGCCCATCAATACTCATAGTGATTCTGTGTAAAAAAAAATATTAGGTTAGTTACTAGTTGTAAACTGTAATTATCAGACTAGATCCACATAAAACTTTGAAATATATTTCTACAGTTGAATAAAATCTCTGTTGTATGACTTTCACTTTTTAAGCTGAAGTTAATTCACTTTTGCACAAGTGAATAAATTCATATTTCTACATTTCATTTGTTTACGTTGACCAGGTTGCCATTTTAAGCTTCATGCAGTGCGACGTTTAGCATTTCCTGTCTAAATGACATCACTGTGATGCACTTCCTATGATATTTTGCAGGGGATCTGGCTTCTCACTTTGGCTGCACCGTGGGCCTCAAGGACTCCGTCACTGCGGTCGTATTTGTGGCGCTGGGAACGTCTGTGCCAGGTGAGAGCATGTTCATGTTCTGAGTATTGTGACGCTTTAGTAAGGGGATTGATGTTTTTTTTTTTTTTTTTTTTTCTATCAATTTTACAAAAACTAACGCTTAATTCTCCAAAATGGTGAAACAACAGTTTTACAAGCAACAAGCAAATATCTCAGCACTTATCATCGGGCATTTTTAAACGTTTTATCCTTGTGGTTTAGATTTGCATTCACCCACAAGGCAGAGGCAGAAAAATGTTTTCTAAGCACCAACATTCTCCTACCAAGCAGATCCTTGTGGGCCACAGAAATCTCATTTAAGTTCACAGAATTCCCTGCTGAGCCTGGAAAGCTCCGAGTTAATCCGCGCCAGGTCAGAATGACTTCCAAACATCGTTTCCGTCAAGTAAAAACACATTGATCCAAAACAAATGGTCTCCAGAAGTTGTTTGTGAGCATCTAAGCTTTTTTATTCACAAAAGTAGATTTTCTTTTTTCAACTTAATGTTTTACTAATTCTTGATAGCATTTCCGTTAATTAAAAATGAATGTGCAAGGCTCCTCAAGTCACTAAATTTAATGCTGCACATAGTTGCACTAAACGTCGGGATTCTTGCAGCATAATAACCTTGAGGAATAATGTAGTTGCTTGTTGACGTCACAGAATTAGAAAGAAAAAAAAAAGCTTTTAATGAAACTAAAAAAACAAAAAAAAACAGCAGTTCTGACTAATGATTATTACAGGTATATCTGAAGTTGAAATATTTACTTTAAAATAAAAAAAATAAATAAATCCCTGCTACTTTTATTGTACATCTTGAAATGCTTGTTGCGCATAAAGTTATGTTTTTGCTGCGGTCCGCTGCTTAACAGACTCTCCTTCATTTGAGCTTGCTGATTCAGTGTGCGGCAACAGGTGGGGGAGGGTTCAGTGCTTCGTAACCCTGTGCTCCACTGAGGTGGAAAAATAAAACTCCTGGCACTTTCTTCGAAATATTAACTGTAGGAACATGATGTTTAAAAAAAAGTTTATCAGTCATTTGAATAACTCGATGTTGGTAGCTTTTCCAAGTCCCTCTGAAATAGGCATCACTGTTTCTTTTTTTCCCAAAATGCTCATTATAAACTTCCACTGTTGGATTTTCCATCAGCTTAATCAAATCTTTTCTCCCCTTTTTCATTTGGCATTTAGCTCCATAAAGTCATTATGAGCAAAATTTCCTCTGGTCAGCAATTTTAGGTATAGATGTGTGTTAATCAGTGACCCCCCTCAGGGATCATTCTGTCGGCATTTTCACATTTATCATTACCAGGAACTTTCGTTATTAGACCTTCTTCCTTTCATTTATAATACGGAGTAAAAGTTTTTCTACACAGTTAGTTCAACTGTTTCCATGACGGCGATTACGGCTAACAGAAACATGGTTGATGGATAGACATTTGAAGCCCCGTTCACCCTAACAGGAAGTTAAAGCGCTTATCATGCGATTACATATTATACTGCAAATGCCAAACGAGCAAAGAACCGACACGTTTACCTGCAAACCACGTAACCCGACAAATGCCAACACAACTTGTTGTATTGCGAGCACAGCGTTTTGGTATCGCAGCCCCATTCGTCAAGTTGCACTCAGGTGGTCTGTCCTCCTATTCGGGGGATGAAGGTAATGTGCTGTGTGTGTCCTACACACATGTACACACCCAGAGAAAAATGCACACCTGCCAACAGCCGCGTTCACAGACCGATACATCAGCTAGGAGACGCCAGAAAGTCGACTGCAAACAGATGTGCACACGGTCTGCAGAGTTTCAGAACAGGAATAAAAAGTGCTATCGCCTTCTCGAGGCCGCCAACCCAGTTATGACACACACACAGACACACACACACACACACACACACACACACACACACACACACACACACACACAAACAAGCTCACACACATTGACATGGAGAAACTGAGCCCTGGTGCTGTGGCCATTAAAGTTAATAAAACCCATCCTGTGCTGCGGTTCCAAGATGATTAACCTCGTGTATCACAGTTAGCTCAGATGATGCGCATAAACAGGCGCAGAGCTGAGGAAAAGGAGAGAGAGAGTTGAGAGGGATGGTAACTTGAATGGGTTTGGACTTGGCAAAAGCCTCGTTTGCAATAATTAGTTTAGGGCTAAACAGTGTTTGAAAGGGGCAGTATGCATTCAGAAAATAGAGGCGAGTAATGGGGCAAGAAAATATCACAATTCTCATAGAATTATAGCTCTTAACAAAAAAACATTTACGTCGAGAAACATTTCTCAACCAATTTTGATGTGACTGTTTCTACCAATTCAGAAAATGCAATTTGATTTAAAAGTTAGATTATACCAAAACTGCCAGGGCAGTGCACTTGCTACATAACAGCAGAGCATATTCCATCATAAGTCTTCTGCACCAGTTTATCGGTGACATAATATTGGCATTATTGTCATCCTTATTTCAGCAGTGGCAGTGGTATTGCTAATGTTTTTTGTAGCTACACACAGTCACTTCGCTTCATCAATAACCAGCAAATCCTCTGCAATACATTATTTTTGTCAGGTGCAAACTGCATTCTGTAACCCCAGATGTACTATATATACTCAGATTGCTGCATTACAATAAGCAGAAAGGATACTGCAAAATTCATCCATCATTCCTTTTCTCTATTAGATAACCCCCCCACCCCCGACCCTCCAAAATGTAAAAGGAAAATAACACAAGCCGAAAAAAAAAAAAAAAAAAAAACAGCTTGAGCACGTCATCACTCCCAAGCCTCCTCCTTCCAATTTAGGAGACAACAGGGAAAAGATGACCAGGGAGAGAGAGTCAGGAGACGTAGGCAAGGGGTGAACGGCGAGGTAGAGGAGGAAAAAGGGCAGGACGTTCTCCGGGGAGACGTACTGTCACAGAAGGAGCCGCAGCGTCAAAGCCGCTTTGCACAAACATGCAGTGAGCTACTGAACACACAGGCACCCACACACACTCCCACTCAAATCAGGCTCGCGGAGCACTTGCAAGAGCAACTGAAGCACACACTCGCAAGCCTTTGCCAGCTGGTGGAGGCATGGCATTAGATTGGACCCAGGTGGCCTCGTTCACAAAACACACAAGCGCTGTTTATGCGGCCACTTCTCTCCTGGAACTCGCACACGTGCGGGCTTATGGTACATCGGACTTGACGCAAACAGAGCCACGGTTGGGCCAAACTGGAATGTCTCTGAAAGCATCGAGGTGCATTGGGAGGCAGGGCTGGTTTTGTCTTTGCCGGACTATTTTAGTACGTTGTCTTGACCCTCGCTTTCCGCTTGCAAGCTGTCCTTCCGGCCATTCTTTTTCCATCCCATTGCAAATGCCAACTTGGCCGTCGCTGCCAGGAAGCTCTTATTCATCTTCTGTTCCTTCACCTCTCTGCTTTTACGTCGCCTTTCTCTCTTCGCTCTGCCTCGGCCGGATAAAAACAAGATGGAAACTCCTGCAACAATGGCGCGCGGCTGGCTAATTAGTGAGAGAAAAAGAGTGCTGACTGGCTATTTGTTCACCCAAAAAGCCTATTGTCAAGATTTGGCAGCGCCTTCACATATTCTGTCAGTAAAGTAATAAAGAGCGTTTCCCCCTCAGAGCTTTTGTTGCTCGGCAGACATGAAGCTAGGAGGAGGGTTTGTGGGGGGATGCTCTTTAGCCACCCGGCCAAAAGTTGTTTGTCTATGAAAATGGAGATTCATCCCTCTAAATTATTGATTAGGGGAATAAATCCCTTCTCACCCGGACAGCCAACACGGCTACAAGACTGTGGTGTCCTAATTTAATCTTTGCTCTTTGAATTTGGAAATTGGCTCTGCAGGCTTACCTGAATTATCACTACAGAACTAAAGCTAAGCTAATGTGAAGCTGCGGTGACTTCATCGTATCATGCAGTGTGTGTTGGTGTATGTAAAAACATGATGTATGTGGGACTAAACACATAAAGCTTGAAGCTCTCTAACATATATAAGGCTTGTGTATTTTCATGTGCCTGGCTTCGTGTGGCGCTCGTATATTAGGATGAAGGGTGTGAAATTCAGTGTTGGACTGTGTCAAGGTGGGGTTTGGTACTTTGTCAGTGATATTAGTGTTTTTATTGTTTTCTTTACCCCTCATGATGATCGTTTGAACACCTTAGGAGGAAAGTTCAGTGGTCTTGTTCCTCTGCAGACTGGAGGAAATTTGGAGAATCGCAAAATTTGATTTCCCATTTTCTGGGTTATAAGTATGAAAAAAGAAAATGAGAATATGGACAAACATTTCCATTTTTCAGACTTTATTTGTTGCCCTTTTGCTTAAATTTGTCCTTCTTACATTCTGACCTTTCTAACTCCCTTCATTGCTTCTTTATATCCTTCCAATTTTATTATCCGCCTTATTTCAGTCCATCGTGTTCTCACTTTTTGTTCCTTCATGTCTTTCTTTTTTTTCTATCATTATTCCGTCATTCATTACCTGCCTTCCTTCCTAGTCTACCTCTTTCTTCCTCCCCTTTGCCTCCTTTTCTCTTTCTTTCTTTCTTCCTTTCTTTCTTTCTTTCTTTCTTTCTTTTGAATTCTTCCATTGCCATCTAAAAATCTCAAAGAATTTTAGAAAAAGCGTGAAAATAATAGTATTTTTGTAGTTTTAAAGACAAGCCTTTTGATTGTGACCTAAACCAAAGTTTATATGGCCACTATTATTACAGTAAAACTCCCCAAAAATAAAATGGAAAAAGTGGCATGGTGAGTTTTCTCCAATCTGTTTCACTTTTATTCTTTCTCTCCACACAGATACATTTGCCAGTAAAGTTGCAGCCATACAAGATCAGTATGCAGACGCCTCCATTGGCAACGTGACAGGCTCCAATGCCGTCAATGTGTTCCTGGGCATCGGGGTGAGTACGGAGCCAATTTCAATGTTTCTCTTTGCTGTTTTTGCCTTTTCAGCGACACTTTTCCAAAACCTAAGTGTGCTCCACATCACTAAGTTTGTGTCTGCCCCCCTTCTGGCAGGTGGCGTGGTCCATTGCTGCCATCTACCACAACAGCAAGGGCCACGAGTTTAAGGTCGACCCCGGCACTCTGGCTTTCTCCGTCACACTCTTCACCATATTTGCCTTCATCTGCGTCGCCACCCTGATGTACCGGCGGCGGCCGGAGATCGGCGGGGAGCTTGGTGGGCCCCGGACTGCGAAGGCCCTGACCACCATGCTGTTCTTCAGCCTGTGGCTTCTCTACATTCTCTTCTCCTCACTGGAGGCCTATTGCCACATCCAAGGCTTTTAAGAGAGCGAGCGGAAGATCCCGAAGAGAAGGGTGGGACAGAGGAACCGGAAGGATAGAAGAAAGGGAAAATAAAGGAACGGATTCTTGGAAATTTAAGGTTGTCTTATTGATCTATTACTCCCTCCCTTTGTGCAATACGTTAAATGACAAATGAATGGATGTATGTACAGGTGAAGGACTTTCAGGTGCACTCAAGCATCTAAAAACGCGGTGAAAGGAAGCAAAGGCGCGCGGAAGGACATCATACTTGAGAATTATAGCCACTACAGAAATTACTCAACTGATGGCAAAAAGGAATATAAAACAGAAAAAAAAAAATTCTCCCCTTACTCCACAAATCCTCACGCATCAAGCTGTCTTGACCAAATTCATGTTTAAACTCATAAGACAAACTTACTGACATGCACAGATGTGAAAAATGTCTTTTCTCCCAGATGAATCAGACATATTTCAAATATTCAGCCCGATCATCAGTGCTCCAAGTGTGATGATGTGGCCTAAATGGAAGACCTCCTCAAGTCGGAGCAATGATTCTCTTGTTGTCCAGCTCCAAAATAAAATGTTAGTGCGTGCGCAACACACAGTAAGAACAAACCGGATTCTCGGCCACATCCAAGTATCGACAACAATCTGTGTGTCTGCAGGAGTAGGAGGGTGTGTTTATGTGCTTAGGCGCGGTAGGACGATGGTAAACTACTGTGAAAAAAAAATGCCTCTTGTTTTTGCTGTTGCTGCATTAAGACAAAAATGCTATTGTACTCGAGGTCCTCTTGACTCTCGCGGCTTGTAGAAAATGCTGAATTGGGAATTTCTGTTCTGGGAGGGGCCCGTTCCGTGTGGCGAAACTTTGATCATCGCCGGGGTGGCACGTGTAAATACTCTGAGGCGGACGCACGTTTCAACTCGATTGATTTCGTTCTGAATGTCTTGGTTAATGCTGCACGCCTCAGCCCCCTCCACCCCCTCGAAGGGCCCTTCGTTCTTGTTGCTTTATACTGTAGATGTAGATGGTTTAAGGTCCTTTCTCAATCAAAGTTGGTGGTGGGGGTTAATGTGCTTTTACCTTTAATAAGGCCATGTCTGAGAAGACACGCTGGCCACTCTACCGTTAAAAACTGTTAGAGAAACCATAGTCGTCGCATTAATATCAAAGTTAATCTTTATTGTTTTTTGTTGTTGTTTTTTTTAACACTGTGGGAACGTCTTATTTTTCCCACAGCTGAGATTTCCACAACCATATTTCAGTGAAATCATTGAAAATCATACATGCAAATATCTGCAAAACCTGATGGACTTTCTGTCAGATCTGTTCGACACGGTTTGACTCTCTAAAACAAGTTTGGACAACATCCCTTCTCCTAAGCAACCCGGTGCCGGTTGTCCGGTGAACCGTTTGAATACTTCTAATATCAAGGGCTTTGTTACAACAAAATACTAATTCCTGATTCTGGCTTTTGGTTTAATCATTCTTAAAACAGATGTACATTGGTCAACGGCGAGGGCAATGTAACACATGATGATGAACTTTGTTGACTCTTACTTGATAGAACTTTGCTTCAGAGGAGAAAGTATTGAGTCTAGTACTAAGAAGTGCTTGATTATTGTCTCGATTTGCTCAGATCAAAATCACATCCCTAGTTGGGTCCTGTCCCATTTCGACTAACGCTGTTGGTCTTTCTTTAAGCTACGTCAACTCATAACACGGCATAGCTCCCTTCAGTCTGAATCACAACGGAGTTTAACTACAAGGCAGTTGCCATTTTTTTCATAAGTGTCTATTTTGTAAGACCAAATATTTAGTCCAAACATAAAAGCCAGTTGATGAGAGAGAGAAAAATAGGATAATGTACAATTTTAATAACCAGATTGTTGCCTTGCAAAGGTGATGATGCGCCTAAATGATTTCAGTGTGTTGTTTATATGTTCAGACTGTTGAACATAAGACCTTTATGTCTCTGATTCACTGGTAGAATTCTAAAAGGAAAAAAAAAAGTCCAGTTTTACTTAATAACGTAGGACCCAAATGGTTGTCCTATAAATTCTGTTATTACTTTGACTAAATTTAAAACTAGCCACACTTCTAAGGAAGCTAAGAGAAGAATTTCATTGTCTGATTGCAGAGAGGCAGTGGTCCAAATGACAAAAAAAAAAAAAGAAAATTACATTAAAACATTAGTTTTACTGTCCGTTCATTCTACCTACCTGACTTTGCAAAACTAATCAAAACTCATCCAAAACCAGACATTAAAACGGTGAACATACCCTCCGAGATGTTGGTGTTAAACTTTACATCAACAGGAGGAAACAAAGAAGCCCAAAATATTAATAAGCCTAATTTGACTGTGAGAAGTTTAGACTCAGACTGTTATTTTATTTATTCAGCTACAACCATAAGGATCTCAGCGTACACACACTTGTACTATAGCACTACTTTATGCAACTTAATTGGCAAGTATTTCCCATGTGAGATGTTTTTTTTTTTTTGTTTGTTTTTTTTACTTGATGTACAATAAACAGTATTTTAAATTTTATCTGTAAAATAATTAGTCTGGACTAGATGTAAACCGTTGTAAACTTAGCAGTAATTTTGTCGAAGACCGTTGTCGATGCCAGTGAGAGTCGAGCAGAGGCCTTCATTGGATGTAAATCCAGAGAATTTTGAAGGACATTATAAATGTTCTAAGTTTTATAAAACAACTGAGTAGAGTTGTAGACAATTAGCTGATAGTAGAGGACGTTTGATCGGATAAAGATCCAACAACCTGGCTCAAGACAGCCATTTGCGTTGCTAATGAAACAAAATGGCAGAGGAAAAAAACCCCAACTCTGGAATATGAAAAGCTCTGTATTAGACAGCAGTTGTCGTATGAAGCCTTTGGAGTGGCAGTTTACCCCTATTTTGCCAAAGGGACATCTTTCTATCAGAAATATTTGTAACCCATCCAGTAAATGGTTTTCTAATCAACATCTCTTTCCAAAAAACACCAAATATATTATCACCTTTCTTTAAGGAGCTACAGGAAATGGGTGTTGTTTAAACCTTTCTAGGTCAATTTTTTATGTATTTGTCTCTTCACTGGCATGAAGCTGAAGGTTTATACACTGTAAACAACTTAAAATGAAGTTATGCTAGCACGTGAAAAAAAAAAAAAAATGTAAGAAGCTGCATTAACTTTAAATGACTTCAAAACATGAATTTTCTTAGATGTTCCAGAAAGTCTACAGGAATGAAGCACTTGCAACAATGCAGTTTTTTCTTTTTTTTTTTTTTTATGCATTCAGACCATCAGTTGCACAATTTTACCAGAAGCAAACGTTTTTCTTTCGCTAAAAGGCGAGCGTTCTCTCTTGCAACACCAGCATTGTTGCACACGGTTTCTATATGCCTACCTTGACTGGCGGCCTTGGCTAACGTGAAGCTAAAGGGAGCGGTTCTCACCATCAGAACCAAGGTGGGGAAGCTAATTTACTGGCTAAATGTTTAGCGGCAACCAGCAAGTCTGCTAGTCATGACTGTAAATACAAAACAGGCAGTTGTTTTTTTCTTTTTTTTTTAATTCTTTAGCCTATTTTTCTTAGCAAATAATTGCAATAGCTCTCGAGTTAGCTTCTTGGCTTAGGCCTGCGAGTAACAAGTCTAGAACACAAAACAAAAGCAATGATGGATTAAACAAATGAGCTGTAGACTGCAGTCATTTTTGGGTGTTTTTTTGCTGTTCAATAGTAAGATTTTAATATGAAGGAAAAACCTTGCACTGCTTCATGTTGCCAAGTGAAACGGCTACAGAACCGTTTCGCTAGCAGAGTTGCTTTTGCTGTAAACAGATTTTTTTTTTGTTCTGACTGATTTACACAGTAATTACAATGTTCTTGTAAAAAAAAAAAAATAACAATAATAATCCAGTGGTGTTGAATCAGTTGTTAACCATTAATAATGTTGCTACTAATGTAAAAGTTGATATGTCTCTGTTGCCTAATTTACTCCTTAACTGACCGACTGTCTGACAGACTGAGAAATAAATACATGCAACACTGGACAGTCAAAGGAACGAGGGGAAAGGAAGGACGGAAGGACGGACACCCCCTCTGGTACGAGATGAGCAAAGAAATGTACTGCTGGGATTTAAGTAAAAAAAGGAAAAGAAAGTTACCAAGAGTTATTGTCTACCTTTAAAGCAACATTTAACAAATAAAATTACAGGATGCTAACAAAGAGTAGACAGAATGAAAAAAAAATATGTGGAGGACGAAGTTGAAAATAAAAATAAATAAATAATGAAGTTACAGCCATACATTGATTTCTGGGCCAGTGAGACAATGGACTCCTTCTGCCCAGCATGTGTATTGTTATGAAGTCTTATCTGTCCTCGTGTGTTTTCATTCCCTTCCCCTTTCTTTCTTTCTAAATGTCCTGCCAAAAGTAACCAAACACAGGCAGTAATCTTTGTTAAACTTCCTCCCCCGAAAAGCCACCGTTTCTCCCTATGCCAAGTTTTCCATGTTTTGGAATGTCGATGTGCTACTTGTTGACACTGTGCATGAATGATGACATGCCTGTACATAGTTATAGAGAATCGTATCCCATTCCTGTGGTGTTTGACGGGAAGAAGTCTGAATGTTGTACAGATTTGGATCTTTCCGTTGATCTTCTTCTTGGTTACGGTTTGGTGTAGAGCTAACATTTTGATTTTTTTTTTTTTTTTTGTTGATTCAAACAAAGCTGCAGAGTCTCTGAATTAATTGCACATTATCATTAACCGAGATTTATGTTTCAAAAAAGAAAAAGGCAATATCTGCTGTTATTGAATGAGAGAGGAGATAGCGGAGTTATATATCTTAAATCTATATGACAGTTGCATGGGTTATTTGTAAAAAATAAAAATAAAAAATCTTTGAAAAAAAAAAAAGCAGAAAATGGGAGGGGGCGGGGGAAATACATGGCTTGCTACTTTTAATACCATGGCTGTATTCTGACCAATGAAGAATACTGTATGTACATCTAAATGTTATTTTGTCTTTAAAGAAATCATATTGTGTATATACTGTACAGTGTTACCAGTGGGATGACCTATATGGCCATACGCTAACCATAGAGAATTAATTCAACATATTTATTTAAAAGGAAGAACACTCGCTACACTCAAGAATGACATATATTGCCTTTTTGGAGAAGTTAAAAACTTGTCTTTCTCTCTGCCTTGTCTCTCCTTTCCATAAATTCAGATTTTTCTTTTCTAGATGGGTTTGTTTTCCTTAACTCTACCAACTCGTTTGTTTCCTGTGCCCTTTGTTTTCCTGTTGTTTTTTTTTTGTGTTTTTTTTTTTAAAGTCGAGCGGTTGCCGTCGATTTCAGGCCGCATCGCGTTTTCCGTCAATCTTTTTGGCGTACTGTATGCCTGGCTGCTTTCCATACTGACTCAACAGTGTCTCTATGCTGACTCCCACCCACCTGATTTTCTGTCTTGTACCTCTTTATCTAGTTACGCACAACATATCTGCATGTGTCCTCAATGGTCTTTCCGTCTCAAAGAATCGCTCGTCTGTATTTAAGTCCCCCATCTGTCTTGTTTTGAACCATCTGTTAGACTTCTTGGTTCATTTTTAATCCTTCAAATCGCATCTTTCTTTAATTCACTCTGCCTGTCCTCCTTTTACCTCTAACACGGTGTAGTCGGAGAACTTCACATTTGCTGATTTGGTGTGTGTGTTTGTTTGGTTTGTTTTTTTTTTCTTTTCTTTTTGGGAAAATGGAACAATAACACAAGTTAGGTTTGCAATAATCGTTTTTTTTTTCTTGTTTTATAATTATATGCCTCGTTTCTTTGTTGGCATGTACGTGTGTTTTTAATTTTTGTTTAACACCAAAGGGTTAGGCAGAAAGTTGTTCTGTATGTGTGTCGCCACTAACTGTGACTGCTCTCCATGGTACTTCTGATAAGTCCAGTAAAATAAAGTTTGGGATACCCAGTTTCAAAGACAGCTTGTGTCCACTGCCTTTCTAAAGTGTGTCCAGTTTTGCTGATTTGAAATTGTTTTAACCGGTAGCCACAGTGGGGACCAAACAAAGGTCACACCAGCTCTTTTGTGCTATGCAGAGAAGACAAAAGTGCGGTCAGCGTCATCTCTTTTAATCTCACGCAACACGATAAGTACAAATGTAGAAAACTCACACCCCATTTAATCTGATGTTCTTTCAAAAGAAATGTTGAATATATGAATATCTGATCTTTCCTCTCTTTAAAGGACAGTCATTTTATTGCAGGACATCGCCTACAACTTAAACTTGTTTGACTTATTCATTACAGTGCGTTCACCCCAAAAACATTTTGAGCGTCTGGTTTACATTCAAAGTCTATGTGGAGGTGAGTTGAGGGTCGTTGTGGCGCGTTTGGAGCGTCTAGCACAGCGAGATTTGAACCGTTTGAAGCGTCAAGAGCGTCCGATGGAAAACGACGGTTATAGCTGACCCGTCAGACACGCCCTCGACGACCCGGCTCAATTTCAAACAAGATTCAAGGTTTTTCAAGTCCATCATGACCTGAATGGAATTTGTTTTGCATCTTTAAAGATAAGCATGTGGAAAACTGAATTATATTGTTAAATAATGAACATTGAATTGGTTCCAAGCCCCCTCCGTACCTCACCAAAACATGTGCAGCACTCCAAAAACAATCATTGTAAGCGCAACAGAGTAATTAACCCTACATCACAGTGTTGCTCGACACATTGTTCAGAGAAACAAAACAATGAGGACAACGAGCACAGTGTGAGATGTGTGTATGCATCAATCCAGCAATTAAAAAGAAACTATTTTTGAAACGACATCCTTCAATTCTAAATAAATTCCCATTATAACGATGTAAAACTCGCCGTGTTGTGTGAGACGGCTTGGTTTGAGTGGAGATGTGCGACATTCCACACGCCGCTTTGATTCCTCTGGAAGTGAACACCTCCAGTGTTGGCTGCCTTTGCCTCTTAGGCGTTGAGGGAGGAGGGAACTCGACACACAAGTCGAGTACAGGAAGCAGCAGCAGCAGCACATGAAGCACATTCCTTCACATCAAACCCAACACTGTGAAAAGCATGCAGTGGGCTGCCACGCTCTCTGGATCGTGTACTTGCTATTGACATCCTACACATTTATACCCAGAGGAAAATTCATACATTTGATGCCAATGCCAACAACACTATCTGAGAATGTTGCGAGGAGCAACCATTGAAAAACAGAAGCGGCAGCAGAAGCCAGCAGAAGCAGCAGCGTTGTGTCGGCTCCATCTTTAGAACGAAACTCTAGTCACCAGTGACTTTACATGTCTGTGATGCCCTAGAGAAGACATGGGCAAAATAAACTGTGGACAACGTAAAGTCCTAAAGACTTCAAGCAAAGGGCCAGGGGCTGAAGACAGTTTGAGAAAATATTGTGAAGAGCCTTGAACATCAAGCAGCGTCCAAAGTAGAAAGCCTGGTAAAAAAAAAAAAAAAAAATGAAGTAAATAGTTGTATGGCTTAAGGTTTATGTGTGACGTAATGAGGTCAGGAAATAAAAACTGGCAAATAAAGAATGGATTGAGCCGTTTAAGGTAAATGGAGTTCAATGAATTGATCAAGTTATCGATGTCCAACCAGTGCCATGTTCTGAAAAGGGCATCAACCAAATCACAATTCCTCTAATTTTATTCCAACGCCCCCTCTGTACCAGCATGGAAATTTTCAAGAGGTTTTTTTTTTTGTTTGTTTTTATCTGTACTTAGTAAACAAAGACTTGCTAGCTTATTTTCTGCATACTTGTGCAGAACATGATGCGAGCTTTGAGAAATAAAGTTGGTATTGCAGAGCCGCAGAAGACGGGCGTTGTATCGGACTCCAAATGGCGCCATGGACAAATGAAGTTAGATAGGTTTTAATAATGTTGCCATTGGTTTTTATCATTTGTGGACTCATAGTCTGGATGGAAGCAATTAATCCTTCAAAGACAAAATTGTCCATTTAAAAAGATTTGTATAGTTGGGGACTAAATTGGGGAGCAATATGGTACATACCATTTAAATATTTAAAGCTGAAGGATACACCTCGAGGTCTTACATGATACTGTTAAAAAGGTAACAGCATACTAATTTGTTTGAACAATTGGCTCATTACACTGACACGTAAAAGACATTTAACCAGCATTTTAACCTTTTGCTCATTGACAGCAACAAGAGGCAAGAAAAAAAACTCTTGACTGAGTCAACAGCATTGCTTGATACAGCACATCTCCTTTAACGTAGGCATGTAACTTTTATGCCACTTTTGTTTTTTGTGCTTTAGCAGGACAGTAATGAGTATCAACGGTGCACTAGCAATACAGATTACGAGAAGTGAGGTTCATACGCACGTGTCTCCCTGGTGTTTTAGTCGTGGGCCAGTTCGAATTTGAGAGCGTTCTTTTAAAAACACAAGTGACGTCAGTCTTCACTTTTTACTGTTGCTGTGTGGTAATTAAATGAATAGCACGGTTATGCAAAGTATCCCCTAATGTTCCCAAATATAAACCCAGACTTATTTGTTTCTTCAGGCTTTATTGAAAGTCTTTAACTTTAAAGCTCAACTGCATTCTTATTTGAGTTGAGCTAAATTGAATTTCAGCCAGCCATTCTTCTCCTTTTTTTTTTGTCTCGACGTCCCATTAACATCAAAATGCATTTCCATTTATTTATTCACTCCCGACAAGAAAACTGGCATTTGTCTGAATGCCTTGAAAGTCTTTGACTGTCATCTGACTTGTTCCCTCATTGTGTCTGAGAAGAAAAGCAACATTTGAATCGGTGCTGATTACTGCTGGTTGTTTTCTTGTTTCCCAGCTACTTTTGCAGCAGCTTTTCTCTCCAGCAATCTTCTTTTCTATTGCAAAAAAGAAAACAACATCTGACTACAGGACTTATTAAATCTCTCTGTACTGTAACAGATGTGGAATTAAATCATTTATTTTCCAACTAATTGTGATTGTAGTTTTACAAGAGGAAAGGATATTTTTGAGACAACCAAACAAGAACTCAAAGTAAAATGAAAAAAATAAATAAATAAATAAAAAATGAGAGAGAGATTCATGTTGGGAATGAAATAGGTGTCGGAAGTCATTTGAAATTTGACATGCCCTGACAGAGCACAAACATTTTATTCAAAATGTACATATACACATAATGCCCTGAGACAGAAAATCAAAGAGGATCTTCAAAGTAGAAACCCTGAGTGTGAAACTGTGTTATGGGCTTGTTTAGTAGGCGTATGGTCGGCTGATCTTTGCCAAAAAGTAACAGGTCGTTCACGTGTTTCTCATCGTTTTAAACAATCAGGATAGAATCTACTGCTCCACAACAGCTGACTAAAATGTATAGGCTTTAGCTGTTTAATTTTCTTTCTTCACACTGCCACTGTGATGGATAGTACCCATTCACAGTGATTTATCTTCCAGACTCCAATTGCGTCCTCTTCCTGTTTGAGGAAGTTTTTTTTTACTCTAATTTATTATAAACAAGCGCCTTCCCTCTGACCATTTGATATACTTCTTCAAGGACCTGTATTTATGATGCGCGTCGCCGAACGAGATTCCTCCGCCACTTGTTTTATGCTCTGCCGTCGGTGCAGGTGTTTGCCTCGGTTCTTTTCATCACCTCCCCGCTGTGTCGTGGCTCAAAATCTTGTTAGGCCGTCCATCAAATTGGATTTTTTTTTTAGACATGTTCTCGTCCGCTCGGCCCTTCCGCTCGAAGGTTACCGGGCGAGAAATGATTTTTGAATTGAAGTCTAACAGTGCTCGCGTGGCCGGCCCTGAATGCTGAGCGTGGCCTGAAACTGTCACAAAGTCTGCGTGGCTGTCAAATTATGAAGAACCACTTAGCGAATATCGAGAGAAAAAGCCTCTGAATTCTTTCTCGTGGCTGCTTGCTCCTCTTTGTTGAAGCCGTCAGTGCTCAGCTAAAGCCTATACATCTAAATGTTTATTATGAGGCTTTCAAAAGCAAGACTGAAGGACAAAGGTATAATCCACGTGAAGAAAGCCGTCGCACCGAGCTGTTTGTGCTTAAGGTAAGTTTTTGTACTTTTAGCCAATACTTGATTGTCCGGCTCAACTTTTTAGCACAAAAGCCTTTGTATTTGAGGCATTTGTCTGGTTACACGTATATACAATTATTAGACAAGTTGTATTTTAGATGATAAGTACTCTGTCATAAAAATAAAAAAAAACTTAATAGAGCTCAGATTTGATTATTTACTGAAGTAAATGCGAGGTGTTGGCTTTCTCTGGAGAATATCTGTGTGGGAAATTGTTTGGACAACTGTCATAGTGCGGATTTATTATGCAACTAAATGAAAAAATGAAAGAAATTCTCAACCCACCACTTTTATTTTGCTTTCTGTTAAAGTAAAACGAGCATCCATTAGAGTCTCTCTTGTTTCAGAAGTGGAGCAGAAAGCTGCCAGAAGTCTGAAAGGGTTCTGAACCTCTGTTTCTCTAATAAGCAGAAAATAATTACTGTGATGAATTGTCGACCACCGCTCTCAGACAATACTTCTTCCGATTTCCTCCTTCCTTCCTGGGACAAATCATCACATAAGTCTTCACTGTATAGTCTAATTTTATCTAGGTGCTTTGCTATCACTACTGCCCTTTTCAGTGGATGTGTGTGTTATGCCTTTGCCTGCATTCAGCTCATTTTTATGGTTCACATTTTTTTATTTCACACATTTCCCATTTTGAGACGGAAATCAGAGGAAGACTCAAATTGAAACAGTAAAATAGCTATACGTACATTTTAAGAAAACGTTGTGGGGTTTACCACTGATTTGTTTCATTAAGAGTCTATAAAGAGTTGGTTAATAAGGCTCTAAAGATTTTCTGCTTTTGTTGTTAAGAATGTTTTAATAAATTATGTGTGTGCTTTAAAGGGAAAGATTTTAAGGAATCCTTAAACTTTAGAAGATTTAAAACATTAATGAACAACACAGTTGTTCCCTTTTCACAACTGGCAATAATGGAGCTTTAATAAATAAAATGTTAACTGTGATTGATTATGCATCACAGGCTACTTCTAACTCAGTGCTAAGTAATCTTGCTGTTGGAGTGGAGCGAGTGGGATCCAGCGGCTGCCCTGAGGGACGAAAATAACTTAAATAACCTCCATGACTCCACAATAATGCTAAGTGTATTAGCAGACTTATGAGCGAATCCTTATGAAATCACTAAAAGCATAAAAGGTAAAGTAAATGATTCACTAACTTTAGGTCAGTATTTAATTCGTCCACATTTAGCTTCATTTGTTCCACTGATTATGTATGAACATGTCAGGTTGGCACATGTAGAAATTGCTATTTTCTGCGTCCATGATGCAGCCAATGCCATCGTCAAGGTAGAGATTTTGTGTTTATGACGACATGCAGTGTTTTGTGTTAACTAAACATAGCATGTGGTTTGATGTCCAAAAAGGAAAATACTTGTTTCATCAGACCAAAGAACTGTCTTCTTGAGGTCTCCCGTCTGAATTTGGCATGATTTTTTTTTTTTTTTTTTTTTTTTTTCTTCTTTTTAAAACACATTTGTCTGGTTTGGAGTCTGGACAACAGTTGTTGAATGTGGATCTTCTTTTATATTCCTGCAAGTGGACATGCATGGAGTTTCCTTCAGGTAAATTGGAATAATGTTATGAAGTTACATAGATCTAAAATAAGTGACTCAGGGAAATCAGCTGGACTTTGTTGAGATAACTTGTACCGACTGGAAGCAGTTAACTATAATGTGACTGTACTTTATTCTAATCTTAATTGAATTGGACAGGATGACCCCCAAATCAACGCTTACACTTGTATGTGAAAAGTCGCTGCAAACAGATGCAGAACTATGCAATCATACATCTTTGAAAAGCAGAAGTAGCGCCTCCTGCACAACCAACAAGAATGCAACAAGTGGTTTCTGGACAGTAAGTTGACAATAAAACACTTGTTTCTCCAGCAGCCATTGTACAACGCGTACAACAGTTAAAACCAGCTGACTGAATGTCAGGTGCTTGGGTTGCTAGGTGATGGGCAGTGCCTGCTGATTTGTGACTTTACATTCAGACTGTTCATTTTCCAGACACGAAAAGACATTAAATCATTGCCAAACAAATGCTTGGGTGTTTGTTGTTTTAAGCACTGTTTTCAGAAGCAGTAGAGACCCAAACAGAAGTACAAAAACTTGCAAAATATGAATTTTGCCTAATAGGTCAACTTTAAAACATCCCTTTGATTTATGCTTTAATTCTAAGGCAGTTGAATTTCTTGTTTCATGTTCATCACTATTTTTATTTTAAACTCTCATATTCAGCATTATGTGTGATGGCGTTAAACCTAGAAAGCATTTACCACACAAGTATTTACCTTGACAATGAAAAGATGTGTTTTGAGTGATTAGATTTTACCGTTTGGTTTGGGGGTAGAGGGGCACCAAGGGGTCCGCACCCTGAACAAGCTCTGTCTGGTGACGCCCCTGT
This sequence comes from Poecilia latipinna, assembly GCF_001443285.1. Taxonomy (NCBI): domain Eukaryota; kingdom Metazoa; phylum Chordata; class Actinopteri; order Cyprinodontiformes; family Poeciliidae; genus Poecilia; species Poecilia latipinna. The sequence goes on along the minus strand of NW_015114405.1, from coordinate 75,257 downwards.
CACCCAGTCCTTCTCTCTTAGATTTGCAAACACCCACACACACACACACACTTTAGAGCAGGTTACTCTGTGTCAGTGACTGTTCTCTGTTGAGAGGTTGTGGGCGATGTGATGATTTCGAGTTACTGTGGCAATTCTCCGTTGCCGCGGTGACGCTTCTCTCGACAACCAAAATGCAGCCTGCAATCACAGACACCCGCGTGCCGCTGACTAACACCCGTACTCAGTGCTGGAGAGGGGAGACGGGATAAGCAGCATGTCAGGGCGGTCGCCACTAAACGGACCCGCACGCACACGGCTCGCAAACATTAAGGCTCCTGACGTCGCAGAGATGCTCTCATTAATGCAAGACTTCATTCAGACGGGTCCCCACATCAAAAAGACCAATCTATGGCATTTACTGTGATCTGTTGGAGGAAATACTATATGATATTCATTATTGGAATTGCATTACAAGCAATACCAGACTCTGATCAGGTGTTCAGATAACTCGGTTTTACTCATTAGTCAGAAGAACAATATTTCTTGATCTTCATCTACGTTCTCTCTGGTAAGCTGTAGTCTGATCTTCATGCTCGTCGAGAGCAAATATTTCGCCGAGGCACTCCTTCCATGCCAGGTAAACTTGTGTGATCTCTTTCTGATTGAACAGGCACACAGTTTCATGTCATATCATGGCCCTAATGTAAGTCCCTAGATTATGTTTTCATTGTTTGGAGACTTCTTTTAGGATCTTACGGCCTGCCCTCAGGGTAAACTTGACCGGACAGACCTGGGCATGCTGGGAATAAATACATGACGTTCAATTAATTAGAATATCACCGGAAAGCCCATTTATTTTAGGAACTTTGTCACACTGTATAAATTAATTTTACACACATAGATGTTTGAAAGTCTGTATAATCTGTTCATTATGATGATTTTTCCACTTACTGGAAATGAAAAATATGACATTTAAATTAGAACATTACAACAGAACAATAAATAACAACAGAAATGTTGGTTTAATGACAAGTATGTGGAATACCTACTTAAAGGTTGTTTTATTTCTTTTTCAGAATGTACTTTTAATCTTACAAACGAGCCCAATCTAAACTCATATTCTAATTTGTTTAATATGACTCACTATACAGTCAATTTAACAGATTATCTGTGTCACACTGTTATGTCGTGGTAACAGTTTTAGGAAATATGTAAAAAAAAAAAAAAAAAAGAAGCAGAAATATATTTTTGTAAAATTTGCAATCTGTAGCTTTAAGGACCTTCAAACATATCTAAAAATTAGATTTGGATTGTTAAACAAAGATTTTTTTAAAAGAATAATTTAGCCTAATCTAGGATTTTCAGTATGCAGATAATTGCAGCTAAAACTGAAGTATGACATGATCAAAAGGTGCAAAGGACATCAATACTTTTGCAAGGCGCTGCAGCTCATTATCCCACTTGAACATTTATGTTTGAGTGTAAATCATGTCTTCATTCTTGGAACGTGTAGAATATGTGCAAATCATACATCAAAAGATAGCTGAAGTGTTAGCATAAACTTAAAAGATTACGCGTTTGAAAAAACTGGACAAGTGTCACTTGAAGGAGCCGTGTCTGTGTGCTTAAAATTAGGAGATGACAAGATTTGGCTGATTAAATAATGCAGCAAAAATGAAGAGGGAATTAAATATGAATGGTTACAAACGAAAGCTAAAGTCACCTTAATCTGGAAGCAGCTAGAATGAAAAGCGGAAGAGAATAAAGGAGTAATAACAACAACTCCAGTCAGATAGCATTAATTGAACAGAGACCAGTAACTGGAGCTGTGAAGCGTGACTCACTGGCAGCAAAACCTGGCACACACTCACACACCAACACGAGTTCACCAGTTCCATTGCCCCCCCTCTTTGCCTATCACCATTATGTCTTATTTTCTTAGCCCCTCACATGCCTTCGCTTGCTGCACACACACACCCGCAATCATTGTCACAAAAGCAGACTCGTCTTCCACGTGCCTGGATGTTTCATCTCCCTTTAATTTAGACACAGACCCTCATGCATACTCTCAAAAGCACACATAAATCCACTCGGCCTACCCCACTCCCGCCTTGACATTCACACACAGTCCTGCAGCTGCACAAAGCTCCTTCCTGTGCCGCTCGCCCACCTGCAGCACGGCAGCAACCCAGAACGAGAAAGCATCTTTTCAACCTCTCGGAGTGAGAAGCACTTAAGGAAAAGTGCCATGTCTCTCAAGCATGTCACTCAAAACGTCCCCACCAACCCTTCCTCCTCTCCGCACCTTTTGCAGCTTGCGTCTGCTCTCACATCCACGTCTTCTGCAGGTAAGGGATATGTTAGTACTTATGTGACATTTCATTGGGAATATGGTGAAAAGGACATTATTTAAATGCCAGAAAGCTTTTTTTTTTTTTTAAAGAGCTGCTAGCTTGGTAATGCACATGTTCCTGCCAAAGGAAATGATCTCAATGAGACATTAGGCATTAGGCAACAGCTTTATGATTTATTTTGAAACATATTTTTCAGTTCAAGTATGTCTAGATGGGTTTATTTCTTGATGACATTGTTTCCATAGATATTCATGACCTAGAGTTTCTTCATTTTAACACTTTTGATCTCAGTTGTGTCTTCCCTTTCAGAGAAAACATGGACGGGAATCTACATTCACTGGTTTGACTGATTTCAGACCTATAACTTCTTGCATTAATGGATCACCTTATGCCAGAACAATTAATAATTTGGCTCTGAAAACCATAAAGACAAAGGCAGGGATATTGGACTTTAGGATGAACAAAGCTGACCAACGTCTCCTCTTCATCAATGTTAAGAAAATTCAGAGTTTCACATTCCTAGCATGATATGCTAACACTCCCATCTCCCATCATCGTTCGAGTTCCCATTGGCCCTTTGCAATGATGTTACCTAAGCAGGTTGAGGCACCATGATGGATGTCAGAAAATTTAACTTAGCAACTTTGATTGTTTTTGTCAGATTGTTTTTGTCAGTATTCCTGTGCTCAAGTCAAGCTAACTTGTCTGTGGAAGTAGCTCATCTAGTTGGGGCTCATAGACGGCAAATTTGGAATTAGCTAGCTTAGAAACTGACTCATAACTTCTCCCAGCTTTCGTTTGTTGATTTGATCAAATCGCCGACTTTGCCTGAATTCACACCACCTGATTTCTATACCAGAGCAGAATTGAAAATTCACAAAAGTCTTCATATTTATACCAAGTTTTTTCGTACATGGTGAGCTACATCATGGTGGGGGCATCCATGGTTACTAATCTGTAGTAACCATGGATGCTTTCCTCATCAAAAGTTTGACAATAAAATGACAATTTTGGTTTGCATACTTGTCTATTGTAGAGCCGATTGTTCTTACAGTGAAATTTACTAAATAAAGTTGATACTATAGGCTGTCTGTTTTTAGACAAGCCTTACGAGAGTTAGCGCACACAGAGGTTGTTTTGATGCAAGTCATGGCTGAGTGGGTCACGCGCAAAGGGTTGACAGTGCCAAGAAGAAATGGAGCCTACAAGAAAGTGGTGGTGACGTTTTACCGTTCATCTATCAGAAGCATCCTAACATACTTTATCACTTCCCTCTGGATATGCTACAGGTTCACCAAAACCAGGAACAACAGTCAGAACCCGGTTTTGTTTTCTCAACAAACCACCACTGGACAAAACCCACACATCTCCCGCTTAATTTTCATAACTCTTCAATGTATTCAACACTCACAAATATTAATACATGCACAACCACATGAGACAATGCACAATACTTGAATGGGAACCATATGCATTGGTGCATTCTAGTATTTTTCTTTTTACTCTCTTTCTATTGATTGTAACTTATGGTACAGGCACATTCTGCCACAAGGGAAACTGTGTGTAAGAAAAGACACAAATAGGAGAATGTTGAAAAGATGGAAGGGGTTATTTCTAAAGCTCACGAACAAAGAAAACAAGCAAGCAAGAAGGAAAGATTGTCATAAGTTGGGGTTGAGGTGGTGGTGAGGAGTGACGCAGAGACCCAGGTTGTGAAGGAATGATGAATTTAATGTTGAAGCTCACACAGTCTGATACAGGCGGCACGGCAGAGAGTATAGCACACAGCTAGTTACCGGTAGCAACTGATATACTGAAGACTGAAAACGAGAGCTAAGCAGACCAGGACTTCTCAGTTCAACTGGAGAGCCGACACACGACAACAACTGACATACGACAACGATCCGACAAGAAACAACAGGTGGACTTAAATACACAGGGAGGGTAATCAAGGAATGAGACACACCTGGGAAGCTATCAACGGGGAAGACGCAGAGACAGAGACTCACAGGAAGGAAACTGAACACAGAAAACCCTAAAAATAAATACAAAGAAACACGGATCGAGGTAGTTGTAGAGATGTAAAAGTTGATGAGCCAAGTTGTTGAAGACGGTGTAAAGAAATGTTGAAGCTAGGATAAGAGTTCTTGGTAAAGCAGCAGCAGGAGGGTTTAGTGCAGAGAAAGAGCTCTACAAATGCAATATTTGCCTTGAGGGTGTTGACAAATAAGTGTGGAAAAAGTCTAAGGGACTTTCCCTGTGTGCATCTAGTGAAAGCAAACGATGGCATGCAAAGAGAGGAGCTCTGGTACTGCATGAGGAGGTCAGGCAGGGTAGAGAAGTTAGTGAGGGTGGTACAAGACACGCACAAGGACAGAGAGATGGTGGTGAGAAACAGGACACACACCTTCCTAAAACTTCCCTTTGTCAGTTCCCATATTTTCCCATAAGTCTTGGGAATCATTAAGATGTGTTTTTAGCCTTTGCGTTATTTTTGGTCAGCAGCGAGGTTTTTGTTACCTTGGAACAAAAACCCAAGGTAGTTGGGAGGCCATTTGTGCCTTGCGACCTTGCGTACATCACTATGTACACTTGAGGTAAGTTTGGTAGACCAGCCACTGTTTCATGTTTTCTTCATTTGTTGAAAATGTTTCTCAGTGTGGTTCCCTCCTGTGATAGTCACCAGCTCCCAGTGACCCTGCAAGGATTTGTAGGTATAGCCTCTTTCAGGTTGAGGATTGCATTTGACTATATTTTATTGCAGTTTCATACAATACAACGTATCTATTTGCATTTTATTGCCGTTGGTCACAAAAAATAATCTTTCTGGATGATTAATCGTCCCAGAAGTTATCGCTATAAACGATAGTATTATTATTTTGAGACAATTTGCCAGTAATATAGTGATGGCATAATAATGTAGGAATTCTCAAAAATCAATAAACTTTAAATTCCAATTAATATTTAACACTGGAACTGGAAGACATTTTAAATAGACAAAGCAACAACTAATAAAATGAATTACAAAGCCTCAGGAAACAAAATTATCCTTAAAAAAGGTTTAGTTGAGACCAAAACTCTAGACTGAAGACTTTTATCATCCAATTTTTGGTAGAAAGAGGAAAACAATAAGTCACAAAATTAGAAATGATTGAGTTTGTTTTAATTTATTAAGTGATTAATTGATTTATTGACTATTGTGACAGGCCTATGTTGAACAGAGATATTGTACCCTATGTACTGCTGCGAAAAAATTCTCGCATGTGCCACCCAAAAAATGCCGTAAGGACCAACACACTATTTAATGTCAGCCTGTACAATGCAGACACTCTATCTGCCCTGATAAACATTAACTCACCTCAGCATTCTCAGTGCTTGAACAGCCCTTATTTAATGGAATTTTGCTAATATAACTGAGCCAAAAAAATATCTTTGACTAATTTGAGGCTCTCAGACTGTGTTTAGAGCAGTGGCATTTGATTCAAAAGAAACCTCAATTTAAAGACGTGACAAGACTTGATGTTCCACTAGATGTGCTTCCTTCCTTCATCTTTTAACTCGTTCACCAACACGTCAGCTTACCGGGCACGATAGAAAAAAAAACATTGAGATGGTTTGGACATGTATGGGGAGGTGAACATATAGGCGGGTGAACATATGCAAAAACATAAATCTATTAAAGCAAAGACATTAAAGCCATACATAAATGTTGAAAGACACTAAGGATAAATTATTTTTATGCATAAGTTGCACATGTGCATAAAATGTGCACATGTGAAACTTACGGGCACATTTTATATATTGTGTAAATTGAATTGACACTTGCAAAGTGAGACGCTATATTTGAAGCTGAGCTTTGCACAGGCACTTTGAGACGAGATGAAAACCTTTGTTCTTTTTTTTCACGTTTATTTCCCAGAAAGGTCTTTTTTTTTTTATATGGATTGTTAATACAGGCGAAGTTATAAATGGCAGTGTTAAACAAAGTGGTCTCGGTGTAACAAATGCAGCTTATAAGTGCCAAGCAGTTAACATCTGTGGCTCAACTTAACAGTAAACGAGACAAGAAAAGATGAACTGCAAATAAAAACAAATGAGCAGGGAAAAGTAATGTAGGAAAAATATAGTAAAAGTAAATTGCAGAGTGAAATTAACAACTGAAAATAGTTTCAATGCTTTTATTACTCTGTCAATTTGTTTTTATAAATGTTTTCCCATGTTCATTTAACTTTTTTTTGTTGTTTTTGTGGACCTCTAACCAACTGTGCAATCTCAGATACTAATTTTACTGAGCTCGTTGTACATCAACTTTGTCAAAAAGTAGTAGTAGTAGTTGGTTGTACCAATCCATGAGGAAAGAAGGCCTTGTAAAAAGAAAAGGTGATTTAATTTGTGTTGGAAGTAGGTATTGAAACATGCTCTAAACCTTTGTGGTATTTGTTTTATTTGATCTAATCATCAAAAATTTACTTCGAAGAAAAGACTGGGACAGTGTAAACTACATACTGTAAAATGGAGGAGTATGTTAACTTTATTTCAGAAATCAGCTTAAGTTTTAAACATACTAGATAAATACACAGACAGATTTGTTATTTTTACATCATTTGAAGATTTTATTTCTGTTTATTTTATAAGTTTGGCTTACAGCACATAAAAACTAAAAATTCACTTTCTCACAAACAGAGATATCTGTTGCATATGATCAACAAAAACAGCTGCATTGCCTTTACACAGAAATGTTTTGGCTTAGACATCAAAGGAAAATAGTGCTGATTAGCAGTGTTCCAGTTTCCAAGCATTTAAATTAAGTGGAAGAAAAAAGTGTGGCACGAAAAAGGTGAACAAACAAACAAAAACAGTTCTGACAGAATTGTGAAGAAAAACACATCTAGAGTTTGTAGGAGACTTAAACCCCATAGAGAATATTTGGCCTGTCAAGATGAAGATGAACGGAACCGGAACCAATCTGAAGGCCACATTGTAGATCAGTAAACCAGCTGTTTGTCTTTAACAGGAAGCTGAACACATTTCATAACAATACCGGAAACCAAAGTTTACTCTAGCCTCTAGTCGGTTGTGATACTGCAGTTTCTGGGACGTAGCAATTGATTTTTCTGTAGCCCTGGTGGTTGCAGCTCAGGTTTGCTACTCTGCTAGCAAATCAATAAAAATCTTATTTCTGAGTGAATTACAAACAATAAAGTTCGGATTTTCAACTCCACAAGAGCAGCTTTTCATTTTCCCTCAGCAGCGGACCGACTTCTCGAGCCTTCTGCGCTTGCTGAGTCCGGCTGTGTGCGAGCGAGACTTTCCTCTGGCTCCGTTTCGACAATACTCAACTTTAAACTCGCATCTCGCTCACTGCTTTCCTTTGGCTCTTCTCCTTTCGGTTTTGTTTCTGCTCTTTCTTTGTCAGATAGTGCCTGGGCCTCGTCTAAAACATGCCCGTCTTTGCTTTCCTCTACAGCTTTCCTCGCGCCCGTCTTGTTTTTACGTTGCAGATCAATTCTGTGCATTGCCAGTCTCTCGCCAGCGTTGACAAAGTAATTCTCCAGCTCTGCCACGGGCCCTTTATCAGAGAAAAGGTGGTCCAGGTAGGCCTGAGCGTAGTGATCTGAAGTGATGAGGTCGAGGTTAACTTGGGAGGATGTGACTGTGCCAGAATTTAGCTTTCTCCGACCTGGTAAATACAGTTTATTTCAGTAAAAACAGCCCAACTGGTGCATAAGATAACATTTGGCAGAGTCAATTAACAAAGTGTACCGATCTCATTCTCCAGGGCAGACAGCGCGATGGTCACGCTCTTTCCCGTCTCTCTGTCTGTCACAGTGAGTCCTGTCATGGCGCCCTCCTCTGGCACGTCTTGGGAATGGTCAAATTTTGCCAGAAGGCCTCCTCGGCATTTCAGAACACTGACCGTAGAAGATTTATAACACCTGAAAGAAGAAAGATCAAGGTCTGACAGGGCAGAACGATGATGGATGTGTCGCCTTATGAGACATTTCACGAGACGTGTCTTATAAGTTCTTACCAATTAACGCCCAAAAGCACTAAATCAGCACATTGTGGAGCAGTATCACAAAGTTTGTCTCATTTTCCTTGTGCGGTGTTGATTATGTAAGAGTTCCAGCTATTGACAGGCTGCCAGAATATCTTTACTGACTAACCTCGAGCTGAAATGTTGGCGCTGCACTTTTCTGACAGAGATAAGCTGAATATTGAATAATATTGAAAATCCGTCTCTGCTCTTGCTCTGGCTCCCACTACCAGCATGCTTCGTAAAGGCCATGCTCCCACAGAACACTTATGTTTTTGTTTCTCGGAGAAGGTGTCAAACAAAAAAAAAAGGAAAAGAGATAATTATCATGAGTTTTCACACATTTCCCGTCATTCAGCAGAAATACTAAACAGCACAGTTTGGCATATTTCAGTGTCTACGCTCCTTCGATCCATTCATAAATCAATCCAGGCATTCATCTAGTCATCATTTCATTAGTCCGTCCGTCCGTCCGTCCGTCCGTCAATCAATCACCTGTAGGCAGCTACGATCTGTTTGAGGTCTTCCAGGTACTGATCCATTGCTGCCCTTGCAGATAAAGGCTCCGCTTTGTCCTCAAAACAGGCGAGATGAACCAGCATCTGGGTGTGAAATGCGGCTCCGCAGGCCCAGTGTCTTAGAGATCTGCAGGATCGGACAGGAAGAAGAGCCGTCTAACCCGTCACAGCCTCTTCTTGTGTGATGTGCGTGTCGAACACGTTGCCTTTCCACTCCGTCGGTTCCTCCTCGGCACTGTACCTGGAGTCACAGCCGCTCCCAAGCAGACAGGTCTTCAGCTGAGTGAGGATGAGGCTCAGCTGGGCCTCGAGCCGGACTGAGTCCTCGATCAGCCTCCTCTTATCGCTCAGGCTGATCCTGCACCGCTTCAGGTACTCCTCCATCACCTCCTGCAGCTCCCACACTCTCTGCTGCAAAACATTTTAAAAGGTTTAACTGAAGGGCATTTATTTGATGTCAAAGACAAAAACCAAAACCAATTAAAGACACATACAACTTTATGTCAGGCCTCGCAATCGAGTAGATGCAGAAAAAAAAAACGCAATACAAAAGTTACGAGGGATATTAAAGGTGACCTATCTAATGTGCAAAATTCATATTTTGCACATTTTTATACCTCTGTTTGGGTCTCAGCTGATTCTACAAACAACGAAAGCAATTAAAAAAAAGAAATCCACCAATCTGTTTTTTTGGCAATAATTTTATGTTTTTTGGTGTCTGGAATATGAGGTGTTTCAAAAACCTTCTGAATGTGACATCACCAATCAGCAGGCCCAGCCCGTCACCTAGCAACCCAAGCAGAGCTCCGGCCTCTTTAGTCAACCGTTTTTACCGTTGTATGCGCTGTACAGTATATGTAGTGTTTTGTTGTTGACTTACCATCCAGAAACCACTTGCTGCATTCTTGTTGGTTTTACAGGAGACTCCACTTCTGCTTTTCAAAGATGTACGGTTGCATAGCTGCACATCTGTTTGCAGCCATTTTCACATGCAAGTGTAAATATTTAGTTGGGGGGTGTGGCCAACGGCAGCTTGTTTGGATTTAAAGCGACAAGAAGCCCTAAAAAAAGAGTCCAATCATTCGAGTTGGTGCTCAAATGATTGGACTCTTGAACTAGCTAAAATGAAGAAAAAGTCAAAGTTTTGGGAATAACATTTTTGGCTTGTACAACACTTAACCTTCTGTTTCACCATCTTGAAATGCCACTGGCAAGGTTTCCATGGTCACATCCTAACACTTTCCATCCATCAAATAGTTCTTCACACCTTTGATGCATCTGATGTCTTCACATTTTTTATGAAGCTTATGCCAAAGTCCAGACACACATGGATGCTATTTAGATGCTCTATATCAACATCAAAGGATTTTGCAATGAAAAATAAACAGAGATGCACAGAGTTTTTATGCAGCTGATTTGCAATGTCCAGTTTTTGCAAAAGCTTTAACATTGCCAGCTCTGGGTGATTATAATTTCACTTTAAGAACAAATAATATATACTTTGAGTCCTTTTCATTCAGTAATGTAGTCTGCACTGAAGGTTGTTGTTATGAGCGCAATTCAGAAACGCTTAGAGATGGTGGAAAAAGAGTCAGAGCTCAAGGTTGGTTGTGCTGAAAGTTGGCTGAATGTATTTTTCGGCAATTCTCTAAAAATACATCATTAATTTGTGGCATTCACATTAATTGACATATAGGATCGAAACTTATCTCAAGTCAGTTTTATCGGGAGCTCATCAGCCACAGACCCTGAATGTCACTAGCAATCCATTAACCGAGTTATTAAAGCTGACAGGGGATAAAGAAGTGGAATTATTTTTGACGAAATAATTCAGAACATAAATGCATTAATAAAATTCGTTAATATTTCAAGAAGCCATTTTTGCTCCCACGTATTTCCCTCCGCGCTTGAACAGAGGCTTTACCTGACACGACGACGAAGCCGCTGGCCTCCCTTTCGCTCCTGCTGACTGTTTCGATGACCAGGCCACGTCCATCACCATGGTGACAGCTAAACCCACCAAGCCAGCCAGGCGTGGCTCATCGGAGAAGGCAGACAGTCGACCAATCAGATCCCTGAGGTAGGTGGGTGCCCGCTTGCCAAGGTCACTCTGAATCTGAAGGAAGCAAAGCAAATATATAAATGTATTTTTGCAACAACAAAAAAACACACACAAATGACACAAGAGCTGAAATAAAATGTTTAATGTTACCTAATAAAAAAAAAAAAAGTGTTTTGTCATCATCATCATCATCATCATCATCATCATATTGGTCCCTGGTTTCCCTGTGTATTGATAGGTGACCTCGTCACAATCCCCAGCAGGCTTCCAAGTCTTTCTTTCTCTTTTACAGAGTTCTGCTCCACTTTGCACAATCCCTCTTTATTAACTGATTCAAGGAAACAGCCTCGTCCTGCTCCTCCCGTTAATCTCCTCCCGCACTTCAGAGGATTTAGGGCCGATCAATGAGCATTTCATCCACTCAGACGTATTCCACACCGAGCCTCTGTGCTTCGCTTCCTTCGGACCGCAGGTGCGTCTCAATAAATCGGAATATCATTGAAAACATGTTTCATGTCAGTAATGGAATTCAAAAAGTGAAATGAAATATTTATTAAATCGACCTCAGGAGAGGGACAGGCTGATTGATTCAATCCCAATCATGTAGTAATTTATGAAAAGTAAACTGAACCAACGTTCATTATATACAGATTGCATCTTTTTACAGCAATTCTGTATTAAAAATTCTTATTTTTAGTAATTGAACTGAATTTATAGTTCTTATTAGCTCTAAGCCATGATAATACAAATTTACACAAATTTGAATTTGTTTTTGATGATAATACTTGCATTAGCTTGGAGGTGTTTTAAAAATTCGTAATGAATAATACGATGACATTAAGAATATTTTTTCTGTTTTTTTCTTTAGAGTTGCCCTTAAAAATTTTAGCTCAACTAATTGACTTACCATCGAAACAGTTTACATTAATAATTGGATATGAAAAGTTGTCCAATATGAGATTTTAATTTATTTTATTTATTTATTTGACAATATTTGATCAAAGTGAAACTAGAACTATGCCACTTGAGGAAAATTCAAGGTTCCATAAACCTTGAATTTATGGTCCTGTGAACTTGCAGGTTCACAGGACCTGCAAGTTCAGGTCCTGTGAACCAAAACAGGCGCAGACCATGACAATACGCCATGTTAGAACGCAGGTATGATGATCTTTTTTCTAAAAACTGTGTTAGTTTTACGTCAGATGGAACGGGATGAACAAGTTTAAAATGTATTTACCTCTTTCAGGTGTTCTTGAAGACAGGCCTGGGAGACAGAATTCTCATTTTGATTGGCTAGGAGCAGAGGGTGCACCACTGCGAGGTCAGGAACTGCTCCCTCCTCCACCATGGCATCATACATGACAGAGCCAGCTGTCTTCTTCAGCTCAGCAAGCTCTTCTTCGGATGACATGAGCTGGCCCATAATGCAGTTTATATTTGCGTGTATATTCATTATTTATCCCAGCATCTGAAAGAAAACAGATTTTTTTTAAAAGGGAAGTCACAGCTTCTTTTCTAATCTAATTAGAAGCATCATCTAAAAATATTAAGATTTTACATAGAAAAAAGTGAACTGACGACCCACCATGACGTTTTTCTTTAATCAGTCAACATTTATTATTCAGAATATTGCGAAAACGTCTCTAAATCAGCACCCAAACGTTTTCCAATAATCTTCTAGCATCAGTTCAATTTCTCTCACACAGCAGAAACCTCGTCTCTGTGGGTATGTTTTGCTTTCTCACTTCCTCTTTTCTTCTTCTTCTGTTCTGTTTTCCTGATGCAACAGTAACGACATTAACCAAGACAACACAGCGGCATACTGCAGCAAAACTACACCGCCTCCTGGTGGTAAAAATCTGGAAGTATAGATAGACTGATCTCAGCCTGAGAAAGCTGTACTAACCTACATGTGGAAGGCCGAAATATCACGAGTAAGTCATTATGTGCACAATTTACATTTATTATAAATAAATAACGTAATTTTAGTATAATTACTTAAATAACTCAATAATTTATTAAATGCAATGAAAATGTTTTCCAAATAAAAATTACTAATATTTTTGTTCAAATAATACATAATTGTTTTTTGTTTTGTTTTGTTTTGTTTTGACATAGCTCCTTTGCTTCAGTCCACAATAACGTCATTGAATTCAAACTGTCAATAAAGCTCATCATATAGATTTGACTGTGCAACCTGCACTGCATGCTAACGGTCCATGCTAACAAACCCCACCCACCACTATCAGGCTGGCTGGTGCCTGTCTTTAGCTGTCTTTAATGATTAATCAATTTACTGGATTATGGCCCTCCATACCTGTCTTTACCCAGTGCATAAAAACATCAACACCCATCGGAGTATCTATCTTGCACTCTCTCTTCGAAGTATCTTAAAGGAAATCATAATGACTTAAGGTCCTTGGAACAGGACTCTTTAGCGCTGTGTTAAACATTGAAAAATGGGCCAAGGGCTTTTGGCTTTTTTTATTTAGCTAAATGGAACGATGGCCGTGATGTTTTTACTTGATAAAATATGGGCTGAGGGGATTTGGGATTTTGTGTAGCGTAAGAGATGTTCTTTTTTTAAACTGGGACAAGGACTTGTGTGCTGTCAGGTCAGGGTTTTGTGTGTAAAACAGCTGCAGCTTGATGAAGCCCTCCAGGCTGTCTTGTGGAGCCCATCAGGTCCATGTTAACAACTTATTCGGCTGGTTATTTATGGCGTGTCTCCTCAGGTGCGTGATGCCATTCCGCTCTGGTAGCATACACCTTTTTGTGTCCAGACTTTAAATGAGGTGGCAGCCTCACCTGTCTGACGTTATTGAGCTTTGCCGTTTAGTGCAGCAAAACAGCAGATGGTGAAGGGGCTCAGAGGTCACATCTGAAAAGGAAGCAGTGGCCAGTGATTAACAAAAGCTACGTTTAACTTCACAGCAGAAACAAATGCGTGTCTGTAAGCAAGTACACTTGTCAAATGTTCACTTGTGCTGCTAGAATTTACAAGTTTGCTATTCTATGTTATGTTATGTTTATTACTAATGCATCAAGAGTTTGTTTGTGTGCGCGTGTTTTTAACCAAAAGTGATTAGCTAGAGCTAAATATATGGCTATTTCACACACAGTTTCTTTTGCTTAAATATTTGCATGTGCATGCTTATTTATTTATTTATATCATCACTCTTATGTATATATTTTTATACATTTTATCTCTTATGATTATATTTGTATTATTCATATTTAACACCTTAATATTTAAGTTTAACCTCAATATTTAAGTAGTATATTCTATTCCTATAGAAAAGAATATACTTTAATGTATATAGAATATCATTTATATACAATATAGAACATTCTATTCTAATTTATTATTTTCTATTCTAAATGTTTAGTTTTCATAATGAAAGTGATAAAGCTAAAGAAAAAAAAACATTGTCTCTGTTGCTGTTTTTCAAAGTTCCTAAATAGAAAACAATATGGCTGCACAAAAATGGCCTTGGCTGTACGTTATTTGTATTTTTCAAATAGTTTTGTGTTTCTTTTGTTGTTGCTGTTTTTTAAAGATATATTTATTGAACTTTTCATCTGTTGTAGACCCATAAATATAATCATTCTCAGAACAGCATCTCAATCAGGTGTTAGCTGCATAAACATAAACAGAAAACAATATAATATGATATTGACTAGTACAAAACTGTACTCTCTGGAATTATAACATTAAGGCTCTTTCAAAGACTGTGGAAATATTCCATCTAACGTATGGTTTTGTGCTTATAATTTGTCTCACTACTTCTGCATGTTCGGCCTTCAGCTCTTTGTGGCTCACTCTGAGTCGAATACAACAAGCCCACTGAATCATTCAATTTGCATACGTGACACAGAAATGAGCCGTCAATGCTTTTGGTCTCCTAAAAAGTGAATTTGACCCAACACTGAGTTCATCTTTTAAAGATTTTAGACCTAAACAAAAGAGAGCAAGCATGTGTGAAGCAAACCATGCGTGAACCGACACTCGGGTCTTTCATCATTTCCGTCTCCTCTCTCTCCCCCTCCGGTCTGCTCTCCGTCTCCCTGCCTCCTCTCATTCCTTCTGCTGCTGTTGATTCTGATGGCTGCTGTCAGCTCCTAGCAGAGTTTTTACCCGTTTGGCTCTGTTGCCCGGGGAGTTTGTGTTCGCCTCGCTGTCTCTCCGTGGACCTTCGGCCCCGGTGACACACTTCAGACTCCTCTGAGAGCAATAAATCTTTAAATGTTCTCACTTCCCAACATCACACGTCTGCGTTTGGAGACAGCCATGGAATCACGTATGTACTGTACATGACTAAGTGGTGAAAACGCAGCATGCCGTCTGGCTTCTTTGCTCATCCCCCCCCCCACCTCCCCACCCACTTCCACCTCCTGTCTCTCTGTAAAGGTCACATTTCCATTTGAGAGTGAGGTGTTGATGAGAGCAAAAGAGCTAAAAGAGGGAAGAAACCATGAAAGAGGGAGGAGAGAGGAGTGGAAGGGGCATGGATGAAGCAGGAGTGATAATGGCAAAGGAAGTCAACAGATGGACCAACTTAAGATGCACAAGTTGTCTGACCTTTTTCACACAACAGCCTTCTTAAGCGTCGCTGAACAACAAACATAACAATCTGATTGTGGCAATTCAAGCATTTTACATAAAATTCCCAATGTAATGAACTGAAAATCATGGTTGCAATGGGACATAACATGGCAAACTTTAAAGGTCATGAAAACCTTTCGTGCAGCTCAAACATAGCTTGTAACAAACATGGCTGCGTACTTTTCTCTCTTATTTCATTCGTATATTTTCCTTCCTAACCATGTGAATGTCCGCCCTTCGCCCACGAACCACTGGAGACCATTAGACCTCCCCTTCTCCCCACTGCCTCTGCCACTTCTGTCGAATTTGCATTAAAATTGCTTCATTTCATTTTATATTTTTCACATAAGTTCACACGTCCCGGTCGATTGATAGCAGATTAATGACAGCAAGTCCATTAAAAACGGCCCCACCCCTGCTGTTCACTGCAGGACCCATCTCATTCATCCTTTCATTTATGCTGTTTGGGAACAGGGCTCGTGTTTGGCTGATTGTGTGAAGCTATTCAGACATTTAGGCTTTTATCTCACACACACACACACACACACACGCGTACTGATGCACTGCATCAAAGTCGACTCTAATTAGCGAACATGATGAAGCTGTAAAACAATGCTGCTGTTTTGCTGCATCGTTAGTCATCAGTCTAACCTTTCCTTCTACATTTTGGTCATTACCGCCCTTATATTCTCGCTTTCTGTCCCATTCATGTATTTTTTTATTGCCCCCCCATCCCCGTAACACCACCACCGCCCCTCCACCCCCCCGAAGCATTTAACAGCCTCCATCTACTTCATCCACAGAGCAGGGTGGAGAATCAAAACAAGCCTAATGTACAGTAATAAATCAGAATTTGACTGCTGCAGCAGTCGGCATCAATTTTGTGACACTGCTGTGTTCACTTATCAAGCAGTGGAGCTAATTATTGCAAATGGCAGCTGTTGAAAAGTATTAATGCCATTGTTTTGCATAAACCTTCACATAAAATGGAGATTAAGCTCGCAGTGTCGTAACTGATACAAAGCAAGGCTTAAACTGTGCTGCATTAGACGGAGTTCCTAAATTCTACCTCAATAAAAATATTATAGTCTGCTCTAAGTTTCATCCAGTTAATGCTCATTTATGTTTTCTGCGTAGCATTTGGATGTGACACCATTTCTGACCATGAGACTCTCAGACTTAATTAGCTGACCTAATATGTGTCCACTGTTCTTCTCCTGAAGAAATGTGTACACCAGGAGATAATTATAAATTCATCTTAACAAGGGGCATAATGAGACATTCAGCTCATGAGAACATGACAAGGTGAGTGCAGAGGCTCAAGATTTTTGGGTAAAACTTAGGATTTCTTTTCTTTTTTTTCTTTGCACAGTTGAAATGAAGGTTTTGAAAAGAATCAGAGTAGAATATTCTAGAGCACGTTTGTCTTATATAATTCTGTCTTTAGGCTTGTTCAATGTCATCCTAATGCCCTAAAAGTGCTGAAAATTCATCATTTTCTTTTCTCTTAAATAAAAATGAAGTTTTCTACATCTAAAATTATGTTTTAAAGAATTTCTATTCAGTGTAGGCCAGTGTTCCGGTTAAGGTTTAAGTCGCCAAAGTGTATATATATATATATATATATATATATATATATATATATATATATATATATATATATTTATATATATTTATATATATATATATATATATATATATATATATATATATATATATATTTTTTTTTTTTTTTATATTTTTTTTTTTTTTTTTCTGTTCTCTTTTTCCTGCCGTAGCCTCAAAGTCCTCCCAAA
>NW_015114405.1:38690-54810 GCF_001443285.1 Poecilia latipinna | reverse complement strand
TTTTTACATATTTTTGTATTTTTGACTGAGCTCTGTTTGCAGCTGTAGTCTCAAAGTGCTCGCAAAAGACTTTCAACGGAAATCAAAACAGTCCCATGATACATTGTAGCATTGGTGCAAGTAACTCAGTGCCTCACTTATATCCTTCACATTACAATGCAGTACATAACAATGGCAGATCACACCAGACCATCAATGTCTGAGGAATTTATAGCAGAAGGCAGCAGCCGAGACACTCCATATCAACCACAAAAGGAGATTAAATACTCTTGAGGTCATTAAAATACTGGAGAAAAGAGGGAGATTGTGGAGAAGTGTGTGACAAGGCATGAGGACAGCGGGGGGATAAGAAAGCCATTTAGGGTAAGTGAAGTGTCAGAACACATTAGGTTGGAGGATGACTGGTTGGATAATCAGATAAAAGAACAGAAGCTGCTGGGAGCGCTGACTTCATCTGTGGAACATATTAGTTTTTGTCTCTGCCTTCGGGAAACACCTGGTCAGAGCTTCCTCAAGGTGAACAATCCCAGAGGAAAGTTAACATACACCCACCGTGGGCATGGATGTGATAACAATAGGGGGCCTTTAAGGATGCAGTTTGAAGAAAGGGATCTGACCAACATGGCAACCAGCATAAGACGGAGTTGTGCTCATTTACATTCCTATAGATTTACTACGCATAGACTGATGTTTCAACATTTTATTTATTTATGATTATTTTCTCCTTAAATGTAATGAAAACAAATTTGGGCTTAATAAAACTTATGTTTAATACCTGCTTAAAGGTTCTTACTTTCTAAGATACTTTTAATCTGACAAATGAGCCTCAATGGATTTTATATTTTACCTAACTGTATGAGATACAGCCTGCAGCCAATCTGCTATGTGACGATTTCACCTTCAAGCAAATGTTTCAAATGAGTCATTAAAGCTGCAAAATTAATATTAGTCATAGCCTTGATGAGTGTATGTAAACTTTTCACAGGCACTATACATACGGTTGTAGGAGTGACTGTGTCGGTTCTGTCCAAATCAAACAGAAAGAAGACAAGTTTAAGTTGAACTTGTGTGCTTGTCTACAACAAGACAACTGAAGAAAAAATCTTCAGAATTAGAAACCATTTAGGTACCAATAAACCATAATATCTAAAGCCTAGTTTGTGGAACCTTGGGCCTTGTTTTACTTGCACACAAGCAAAAAGATGCTATCAGATGAAAAGATTTAGTTAGATTGTTCTAATTTAAAATTACTTTTTGTCAATTAAATAAATTACCTTTGTGTTTACCTATCTTTTCATATTTTTGCAGTAGATTTCGTTTTCTGCGAAAGAGAGGCCCCTGCTGGTCGCGGGTAGGTAAACGTCCAAGATGCATTTCCGTTTCCGGTGTAAACAAGCGGGTTTAACGGGGAAATCAAAAACTGTTGTAGTGTTGGCGATTGTTTCTTACCGGTTCAAATGTTTTCGAACATAATGCCTGAAGTGAGAAGTGAAGACAGCGTAGTTCGCTACTACTGCACTGCTGGCAATGGCATGGAGCCGTTTTTAGTCGACGAGGTGAAGAGAAAGCTGGCTGCTCAAGACGTGAGTGTTAGCATTTTTAATGCTAGTAGCTAACATGTTCACTGGGTGTAAGGCTAGTTTGTTAGAAGACAACTATAAAAAAAAAATCTACAAGTTATAACATATAATTCTCACACCTTAGCTTTGTATTTCTGCAGTTCCTCTAGAGTTACCATGGTGGCTAATTTACATACAAGTCGATTTATCAAATAGTGACTTATGAAAACCAATGGATTTCACACTTGTCAGATTTTTGTCAAGCAGCGTCCATTAAGTTGCGAATTTGAAACGCTGTTTTACTCATTTCTAAATCTTGTTCTACTTCATTATTGTACTCTTCTTTGTTAGCATGTCATGAAATGCGAAGAAATTTGTTATTACAGTGTGAGAAAAGGCCACTATTCGAAATGTATTTCAGCTTGACGCTCCTTACAATGAGTGCTGGGTGACTTGGATTGAGTTTCAAATATTCTCAAATGTAAAGACTACCCGAGTTTTCATTTTTGGACTCAAGGTTGATCATATTCCTGGAAAAGTGCTGTTCAGCTCCTCTGAAACAATCCATAGAGTCTGTGACCTAAAAGCTGCAGAGAGACTTTTCCTTCTGTTGAAGCAAGACTCTCCTGTGAGGTTGTCCACACACACCAGTCCAGGTACCAGCCAGGCCCCTAAACAAGAGGAATACCTGTACACATGTTATGTTTGTATCTTCAGTAAAGCTATTTTTGCTCATTCCTAGCTAAAGCGGCGTCTGTGCTGCAGTCCAGACTGTTGGGTGACAGGTGTCAGTGGATCAGTGCTGTGAGGACATGGAGCCGCCTGCAGGGGGAGCTGGCGGCAAGCAGAAACGCAGTCACAGCGAGCACTACCCAGGGGGACAGAGAGAAGGGGAGAGGGTGTGAAAAGCAAAGTGATGAGAGGCTGAAGTGTCTCCAAGAGTCCAAGAAGCGCAGACATGAGTTTACATCTGAGGAGAGCGATGAGAAGAGACGGAGAGGTAGAGAAGAGAGTGCAAGGCTCTCACCGGACCTGGAGAAAGCGGATGATGTCAGTGAACCGAAGAAGGTGTGTGCTGATTATTCAAAAATCGAACTGGAGCAAAACGTGGAAAGCTGCAGGAAGAACACAGATGACCTGGGAAAAGACGCTCCTCTGGGAAGCGTGGAGAATGGTACGAATGCATCGCTTTGTCAGATCACAGCTACAAAGTGATGACTTCTGGGTAATGAGAAACAAACCATACTTGCTCTTTTTCTCCCCAGTTTCTTTTAGGATTAACTGTAAATGCAGTGGAAAGCTGCATAGATGCATCAGTGCACAGGTAAAAAAAAAATAAAAATCCTTCTTAGTGAGATTTTTATTTTTTGTATTTTATTCGTGGATTAAAACAGTACAGTATATGTAGTCTGGCTGTGACCTAGAGGGGGTGGGGGATCACTGATACAGTAAATATCACTAAAATAATATATCATTGAATATAATAATATTGATATCCAATATCTGCACCAGTATGTCAAATGAAGCTGTGATTTTTTTTATGGTTCCTAAATGAAAGGTGTCTCTATGAGGTGATGATGATGTTGCTATTTTATGATCTGTAGGAGGTTAGCAGAGTGATGGGGATGGGTCTGAGTCGTCTGCTTGGATGGAAGGCTGACCTGAAGAACCCTAAGCTGGAGGTGAACCTTGTTGTTTTCTGCACAGCTATTGTGTACATTTAACTAGTAATATTTCCTGCAAATGGGTCGTTTCTGCAGATAAACGTCTATCTGAATGATGATTACTGCCTGCTGGGAATTCCACTGACCAGGTTGTTGCCAAATACTGTTTTGATAGATTTAGAATCTGCTTAATCGGAATTATTAATAACAATAGACTGAATTTTAATTGTTTCTTACTGTTTTGATATCTGACCGTCTTTTAATTTCTTTCAGGCTTCCTCTGGCTAACCGGAGTTACCTTAAAACCCCGGGGCTGCGGTCTACCGTAGCCTGGGCCATGGCTTCGCTGGCTCTCATAGAGGTGTGAAGACACACACCTCGAAGGAACGGTCACTACTGTTCACTGTTCTTTCCACTTACGGATAATAGCTCAAACCCATAGACTCATATTTGTCAAAGAGTTTGTTTCCGATCTGTTCTTGAAATCAAACCAAATCATAGTTAATCACAGTTAGTTAATTATTTAAGGAGGATTCGGTTTGATTTTTGAAGGTCCAGGTTGATCTCAATGGCTCTTTTTCCATATAATGAGAAAAATTAGCGTTAATATGCACAAGTGAGAAGGTTGCGGGATGCAAAAGCAAGTTTTGTTGGCTTTGTTGGTTTTAACAAACATAATTATGTAATGCTGATGGTAAGCTGCTGTTGTACTCTTTAAAAGTGTCGCGTCTCTATCTCAGCCAGGTTCTTGTGTAGTCGACCCAATGTGCGGAGTGGGAACCATCTTAATCGAAGCTGCAAAGGAGCACAAGGTGAGAACACCAGCCTGTTTAAATAGAAGATAAAACCTCTGATAGATGTTTGTTTCTTCTGGGTTTGGCTTGGTTTGTGCCAGTTCAAAGAAATCTGTCTGATCAGTTAGCAATAAATTGTAGCTAAAACAAAACAAGGTCTTGTAATAACTGTTGAAATGACGACTGTCTGCCACTTGGTTCCTAAGGCTGCCTGTTTCTTGGGTGTGGATATTGATGATGGCCAGCTACAGAAGGCGGATGAGAATGTGCTATTTGCAGAGCTTCAAAGCAGAGTGCACCTTCTGAAAGCGTCGTCCACGGGTAGGAAAATCACCAGAATATCCCAGTGAATGAAACGTCACACCTCTCACATGCCATGTAAGCCGGACTTGCCCACCATTGTGACAGAATTGACATGAATGTGACTCGGATACTGCAGCAGCTAAAAATAACATCGGTTACTCTCATGCACTGGGGAAATGCTTTTACCCGCCTCGGCATTGTGGATTCTTGAAATAATGATGCCTGACCTACCGTCTGATTTCTGGGTAATAATTATCTTTCTGTTTGGGGGAAAAAATGGAAAAAAGATAGAAATATAATGAAAAATTAACACACCCAGTCATGGTGCAGCAGAACGCTGTGAATTTCACCACATTATCATTGGTATGCATACATTTCTAGACAGAATCTCCATAAGTTTCTCATGTTTAGATGCTTTTATCATTTGTCTTGTAATATATCAATATGCATGGCAAGATACAATAGTGTGATCCTGCTTAAAGTCTTAGTATCCAGAGAGACAACAGGAGTACTTTAGAGATGGAGCAATTCTAACAGTTTAGAGGTCAGTGGGGACGTTCTTTTGGTAAAGAATCTTTGATTATGTAGACAAATGTATGAATGAGCAAACATAGACTCAAAAAAAGATTATTTTAAAAATACACATAGTCTGTGATTTTCCACAACATGAGGCGTTAAAAATCTAGTAAAATCTTCCAGTTTGACTAATTCAGTTTGGAAGTAGCTAACTGGCAAAATAATTTCTATTAAAAAAGCACTCAGCTTAATTTTTTTTTGTATATAAAAATGTTAAGTTAAAACAACAACTTTGATTTGGGTCTTTCTTGATCAATAAATTAAGAAATAACATAATTCTGGTCAAGTAATGCGTAAAGATTGTCATTGTTTTGTCATCTACGGAGCATCTTTTAGAATTTGAACTTGTCCTTCGTTTCTGGACGTAGCTGTGTCTCCTGTATGGGAATTTTTGTCTAGAGGTGAAGTGTGTTTCCTGTTTCGTGTATGTAATTGCCTCACTGCCCATTTTTCTTCTTTTTTTTCTTTGTGTGAACAGCGTTGCCTCTGCCCAGTGCCAGTGTTGACGCCGTTGTCTGTGATTTGCCATTTGGCAGGAAGTTTAGCACCAGAATAAATATGGCCGAGAACCTTCCGGTCATCCTCAGTGAGATGGAGAGGTTTGTTTTCTTTGTTAGTAAAACGATTTTGGTGAATATAAAAGAAAAAAAAAGGTTTTTCTTTTTTGTTTTACATTTTGTAGTTTTGTGTTACGTAGAATTCCTTGCATGTGAGTCACGTAACGCTCTTTAAAACATTTGATGTTGCAATCAGATTTAAGTAAACATGGAAAGACGAGGTTTAAGTTGCCATTAATTCCAGATGTGTTTGTTTTTCCTAGAGTGCTCCGTGTTGGTGGGACCCTGGTGGTGCTCCTGAGTCCTCAGCTGTCTTGCCTCCTGAAGAAACTTCTATTGCAAACAAACTGTGGTCCAAAACGCAACGAGGAAGCAGAGTCTCAAACAGGGATGAAAAGCTGCCTGGTTTCATCCTCAGAGCAGCACAATTTGCAAGTCACATCCTCATCCTCCCAGGAAGCATCGACTTTTTCATCTCTGAGACACCAAGCAACCCTCAGAGTTAGCTTGGGGGTGATAGATGGACTCATCCATAAATATATCAAAACACTTGATTAGTGTCAATGGAAATTACATTTGTGACATTGCAATGTCCTGTGTCATATCATGGCAAAATTTGCTCTCGTTGAAATGCTGCATTTTCATATCATGGCTGTATAAATAAAAGTTACTACTTGTTTAAATAGTTTTGAATTTCACAAATGCAGGAACGTTAAAAGTTGGACTCCAAGCTCTGTTTCAGTGTGCTTTTATTTTATCATTTAATACTTCTGAAAAAATTAATCTTTTACAAAATAAAAATATTTGTAGTTTTCTAAAAAATGACTGTGCAGTGTTTGTACTGTTTGT
This sequence comes from Poecilia latipinna, assembly GCF_001443285.1. Lineage (NCBI taxonomy): Eukaryota > Metazoa > Chordata > Actinopteri > Cyprinodontiformes > Poeciliidae > Poecilia > Poecilia latipinna. Next base: position 48,508 of record NW_015114405.1, on the reverse strand, counting down.
TCTCTTATTTTATTTATTTATTTTATTTAAAAACTAACATGAATCAGTGCTTTTAGATATTTTTTCTTAAAAAAATTCTAGAGACCAGAAGTTAAGTTTGGCAAAGAATAATTTGGATAACTTTCTTTTTTTTTTCTTCTGCAGCTTATATGATTATACAGTGTAGAAAGAGGGAGTACAAAGTGAAAATCCTGATAACTTTTTTTTTTAATTTTTCAAAGTATTGAAGACATTTTTATGTGTTGTGTTTCTAGATCTTTGCCAATTTATAAAATTGCAAAATACTGTGTTCCTTCTTTAAAGAAAAATACTCTACACTATTTTTTTTATTTATTCTTTTTACTATTACATATGGTGCATTCGAACATCGTCAAATTGGAATTGGGCTCACTTTAATATTGAACTTTGTTTTCTCTAAGAACAACGATGAAACTGGAAAGTTTTTGGTGGCGTAACTGAGGCACATTTCTGCCATCTGCCACTAAGAAGCCCTGCTTAGCCCAGTTTTACACTTGCGGCGCCAGATCAGGCAACACACAGCTTAGTGATTTAATTCATTTCTTTTTCCCCTTCGCTTCAGGCTGTCAATTAACAGAATAAATAACAGAATTAAATACAAGGAAGTTATCTTTCTTCTTTGCATGAACTGAATATATGCTAAATGTAAAAAAAAAAATTATTCTGAATTTCCTAAAAGTTTAATTTCTACATTTTGTCAAAGGTACAGTGTCATTTTTGCTCTTCAAGCTCATCACCCTCATCTCCTTTGACAAACATGGACAGGGTATGCCAGGATATCCATTGCGCATGCTCGAAGCGCAGTGGAAGCCATGTTGGAGCTACATTGGATTCGGGCTGGGATTTTTTGACGCCGTATGTTTTTCTTAAAAGAAAACCAGTTTTCGTACTTTTGTCGGGGTTCGTCAGCCGCGCGCGATTGTAAACGATGAACTCCAGTGTCGACCTGTCCAGGCGGAATCCGCAGGAGGATTTTGAGCTGATCCAGCGGATAGGAAGCGGCACATACGGAGATGTATACAAGGTACAAAAAAAAACTGCAGGGAGGGAGCATTGAACTGAGATCCATTATCGGACACAGCCTTCAGACGTTATGTACACTTTTTCTTCCTTCCGTTGGTAACTCTATGTAGCACTAAGCAAGTCTTTTAGTCACGAGTTATTTGTTTCCCTTAGGACGTTAAGAGCATGTTTTTGTTTAAACTACTACAGGTGGGGAATTTTTCTCAGCTATTCGTCTCCATGATTCCATTGTCGGACACAAGCTTACGTCTTGTTTATATGTGTGCTCTGTTTTTGTTCTTTTTGTTCCACAATTTTCCAACAGTATGAAATTTTTAGGTTGGCATACAGTTTTCTTTTAAAAGCAAAACAACCACACGCCCTGACAAGACAGAATTAATCATGCTAGCTGTAATGGTGGTTGTTTACTTCTTGGTGGGACGTTTTTAGCTAGCTGTCCGACAACGGGTGCAGGTAACCTTAATAGCATACAGAAGCTAGCCAGGAGCTTGGCTGTTCCGTCGAAACATTATTCAAATAGCTTTTGATATTTCTCTTTTTTTATTTCTTCAAACACGAACCCTTTGTTTTAACCGTAACATGGCATAAATGTTGTTTGGTTTTACCCTGACAGGAACTGACAGCTCTCCGCTTGGCCAAGTTTTTTTTTTTTTTTTTTTTTTTTTTTTGCCAAAGTCTGTGCCTATGAAGCTATATTTATTTGTGTTTACTGATGGTTTTGACATATATACGTTTGCTAGACACATCCAGGAACTTGGGAGCTAATTTCTGTTTGGACTGTATTCCCAGTAGTGCTGGGGCTGTTTAGTTTGGGGCTTGACTTTTTCCAGGCCCTGCGTTGGAAGCAGTCTGGGATTCAAACTGGAATTCAGTTCCGGAGCAGATTCCTAAGACGCCATGGAGTAGACTCCATCAAAACCACATCAACGCGCTCGAGACTCGACAAGTTGTGGTAGCAGTTGTATAAAACAATCTAGTACCATACCATAGAAGAAGTGTTTGGCCCAAATCTACATGATCTCTTATGGGAATTCTGCCAGAAACGGCAAATAAATGCAGTCATGCAGAATAAAGTTGGTGCACCTCCATGTTTTTGACGCTTACTGCAGTCAGACACCATATCATCCTTGTAACTGGAAAATCAATCGAAGTGTACTACGAATTCAAACTAGAAACTAAAATGATTTATTTTAGAGACACCATGATAACTCCAGAGTGTGTAATTCGACAGATCAGCTCTGATAAGAGATTGGCTGCTCAGATAAACAAAGTCTCTTCATTTTAAAATCGCTTGCGTAGAATGCAATCAGATGCAGCAAAACTACAAACACTTCTGGGTCTGACCTTGTGACAACTGACAAATGAAACCTCAACCCTTTAGTCACCAGTGGCTGAATAAAGGTCTGGTCTGTGCATTCGCCACTATTTCTAATTTTGAATGATTTCAGTCATTCCGATTTGCACAGACAAGCAGCAGATTTCTAGCTGCTTGTTTTGTATTCCTTCACCCTTGTGGTTTTTAATTTGTCAGTCATGGCAGAGTGAGGCATTTGGCTGACTATATATATTCAGGGAACTTCTTGACAGAACAAGATGATGTTGGTATATATGCTGCAGGCTCTCTGATGTTGGAAATTGGAATATTTTTCAGTTCAGCTTTTATCAATGTCTTGCGTGTAACCTCACCATAAGGTCAGTATGTCATTCTCTAGGGTTTGTTTTGCATATTGTAAGCTGCCCCGTTGCAGCTAATCTTGTTTGTTTCTAATTAAAGTTCAGTATCTTTGCCTCGCTTGAGGCTGATAAGTCTGACTGAATACCTTCAGCGGGAGTCGGGATTGTGTCTGGGGGCCGAGATGCCTGCCAAACACAGTGACAAACACCTAGGGCTGCAACTAATCAATTATTCTATCGATTATTCAGACGTTTAGTCGATTAATCAGATTTGAAAAATGCCGCATTTAGCAGATTTTTCGTCAAACCAGTTAAACCTTTTTTTTAACAGGATGCAAATAAACAAAGAATTCCTTTTTTTAAATAAGAAAATAAACCTTTTATTGCCTAAAATTCAGTAACACAGCATTCCTTTACTGTATGTTTCATCGTTTGTTGATTTAATTTTTGCATGAACTGATAAGTGAATATCAAAAAGTGCTCTTGTTATTTTGTTTTGTTACAGAATTTGAACCATTTGAAGCTAAAACTATGCTACTTAAGGAGTTCTGGGTAAAACATATTTACAGACAAAGATTTTGTTTTATTTTTTTTATCTTAAGTAGGGCTGTGTAGTAATATCGATTTTGCGATGTATATTGATATTTTCTTTCCTAGAAAAAAAATGATATTCATCCACAAGTATCGTAACATCCAACTGTCACCTTGCTCACTCACTGCTTGCTTCGCCGGGAGAGTGATTAGGTCATCAGGCTTAGAGTGATTCCTTCAGATGTTAAGTGTCAAGGTTAAAATGTATCAAACTATTCAGAGCAGGGTACTTGGTGCACTTTATTTACTTTATAAATGCATGTAAGCTACAGTTTGTACTGTTTCAATTAAAAAAAACATTTTTTCCCGCCACTTCTTTGATTCATTTTGTCCAGCTGTCGACTTTAAGTCTGTATCCATGTCCAACCAGAGCCAGGTATTGTGTAGTTGGTGCAGGTATTGTGTAGTTGGTGCTTTTAATCAGTTTTCAGTTAAATTAATTCAGTCCAACTCTATAACAGTCACAAAATGTCACCAAAATCACTCTGTCCCTCTAAAATCTTTCAGAAAATTGCAAAAGTGTATTGAATTGCATTGTTTGCTGAATATCGCAATATATATCGTATCGTGAGATGAATATCGTGTATCGTATCCTGAGATTATTGTATCACTACAGCCCTAATCTTAAGTACAAAATGTCTATTATTTTTGTACAGCTTTGACATAATTACTGCACTGAATAGTTCGTACAGCAAATTGCCTTTTTCTGAGTCTGTATGTTAACAATTAGTCAGTTACTAAATTAGTTGACGATTATTGTTCAATAATTGATTAATCAAGAGTAATCGATTTATCAGATTAATCATAATAAATCTGATTAATCATTCCAGCCCTACAAACATCACACAGCAGATTAATGATCGGAAAATAGTTAATTGAGTCAAAAATAATAACAACAAAGCAATTATCTCAGAAAGTCCATTGTTGAGACTTGTTATGTTGCCTGGACTCTGCTGATGTTATGCCTGGCATGCCTTGGGTTCACGTTGAAAACAAATGGTTTTTGCTGCAGATCAGCGCTCCAACCTGAAACTGTTGGATTAAAGGATGTGCTGCGAGCACCGGGCCATTTTGGTAAGCCTCGTCGATGCCTATATTTGGTTCTACCACTGCGTGAAAAAGTGAGGCTCGGGTAGGAATGTTTGAGCAGGAAACAAAGCATGAACTCCGCTAGCTTGTTTTCTCCTCGGTTCGTAGCCAGGCCTCTCCTTCTGTGCTAGTGACTGAGGAGGGGGCGATTGGCCGATGCAGGCGACAGGCCAGCATATCACATCTTTGATCCTCTGAAGAATTTGCCCTTAGGGAACCAGTCGTGCCTAATTCATATGCTTCTTTCAGTGTTAGCGGTTTTTTTTTCTTTCTTCTTTTAAACACTGGTTTTATTTGACCTGTAAAACTATAGAGGCTGTGGATTTCAGTCAGGTGACTGATTTTCCAATACTGCTCAGTCATTAAATTAGTGCTACGTATAAGCCTAAAAACTCAGTAGACTTAAACTACAGTAAATTACGCACCTCTTGTCTTTAGACTTCAAGTTGTTGTCACCCACATATGTCACTTACCGATGACATTCCAGACGGTCAGTGTCTGTTTTTGACAGATATTTTTCCCAATGCAGAAATTCCACAAACCTTCTTTTAAGTTTCTCACCAAGTATGATACAAAACTAAGTTGCCTATAGTCTTAATTAAGCTACAGTCTTGCTTCTGATTATGGCTGCAACTACCAATTACTGTATTTTAGCAATCGATTATGGTACTCTGACAATTTTCTCTACTTCACGACCAGCCAAGCAGCTTGCTTTGAACGTCATAAACTTTAACAATTGGCGTTTCAGCTCCAAACTACTCAGCTTTTCACCTGAAAGCCATCTGGGATTATTCAAGCACAGTGGGTGCTGCAGTTGGCATGAATTGTAAAAATCTTTGAAAAGGATGACAAATATTCAAAAATGTCATGCTCAAAACATCTGCAGCGAAAAGTTCTATTCCCAATTTTAGTAATCTGCAATGTGAGTGTGGTCCACTGTTTTTTTTTTTTTTTTTTACCACAATAACTGAAGTTTGCTGCATTAAATCAGTGACACGAAGATAAAAACCCGACAGTGATGAGCCTGTCGTTCAGTCGCTGCTGTTAAAGCTGCCGTATTTACTGATTTGTCACTTTTATTTGGCTGGAGGAGAGAAACTGCTTTTTCACTTTGCATTCCCACATTCTCACTCGGAGTGCCTGAAAAACAGCTTAAATAAGGACAAGTATCAGCTTGACGTGTTGCTGTGAATCCATGATAACTTGCTTCAGTGGCGTTGCTTTTATATCTGCCTTTACTTGTTGTGCCGCAGAAGACTTGAGATCAAGTATTTACCTCCATGCTGAAGCTGTCTTCAACCTCTGTATGTCGCAGGTTCAGAGATGGGAAGCAAGGTGGTGATCAATTAAAAAGTTTGTTCTAGAAGCAATGTGCGTTCAAGAAAAGCATCTATCTTAGTTTATTTTGCAGGAGCCACATTCTAATCCTTGCTGAGTCATGCTTACTCCATGGCTAGCCCTTTAGAAATCTCATCCAGTCTACATGATCAATGATGGCATGCAGCAACCTGTTGCGGTTGCAAAAAATACCCTTCAAATCCTATTAAAACTCTACGAGCAAAATTTAAGATTGGGCTGGCTTTGTTTTTCGAAATCTGTCTTGTCATGTAAGTAACAATTATTGAAACTTTGTTTTTTTGGGCTTTCTCTGTAAGCTATGGAAATGCTGTTCTAAATGTGGTGAGGATAATGATTTCCTGTGGCCAGACCTCACCGTGGATATGCATGTGGCACAGCTTGGCAGTCGTGCTGCAGGAATTCAGGAATCTGTGCTTCCTCCCGTCTTTTTGTGCGCGCTCGTTCGTCTCCTATTGTTTCACGCTGTTCTGACGGAGGAAGACGGTAGGGCCAAAGAGCTGTTGTGTGACACGCACACACAAACGCACGCAGAACAAAACGATTGTACGAATACATGCACGGCCACGCCGACACAGATGGCTGCAGAGTCACAGTCGTAGCTGCTGCTCTGCAGCTATCCTGTTTTTGTCACAGTTCCTCCTCTTGTTTGCTCGTCCATGTAGATACACAGGCGTCAGCTGGTATGAAGGAAGCCTCTGTGTGAAAGTAGGGTCACTCTAATCGTTTCTGAATGTGTAGGCCTCATTTTGATGGTTGTGTTTCTGTTCTACTGATAAAATTTATTACTTTCACATTCAACAATCCTTTTATTTATCCAAAAGAGAACATCTTTGAAGAGTCATGGTGGCTAGTGTTTTACTGTGGACAGTAGGGATCTCCGGTAGCGGTCAGTCTTTTGAGCGAATCTGAAGAGGCCTCTTTAGGTTTACCACATCAACATGTCCTGGATGACATCATGAATCTCTGTGAAAGAGATGGAGTTGAGGGTGATGGTCAGTCTGTCCAGAAAGTTGCAATCTCAACCATTTATGCAAATTCAGTCATTGGTTTTTTAAATTTTGCGCGGACTTGCGATTTGTACTAATCATTGCAGCTTAACCTCAAATCTGACCAGTCACCTTGGTGATTTCATTCTTTTCTGGCCAGTCATTGCATCTCAGCTGAGTTTTCACCAATCCCCTTAGCCTCCTTAACCTAACCTCCTGTTTCATGACTAGTCTATAAAAGCATGTGTGACTCAAAGCAATATTGGCCTCAGAAATGATTTTGAGATGTGCTATAGGACTTACTTATGCTGTTTCTATAGACATGTTCATAACTGAACTGGGTTACGCCTGGGATGTGCCCCACACTTCCCTATTCCCAATCTATGCTCTTTGACCTCTGTATTTTTTTTCAGCTATTATAACTATTTAATCAGCCATTAAGATCTGGTAACAAGATTTTCCGAGCAGTCTTTAAACGCACCACAAGCTTACACATGTTGATGCTTGCCAGCTAAATGATTAATGGCTAATCCAGGGCACTATATCATATTAAGCTAGTTAGCAAGAATTCTAACGTTGTTGTTACCTGTTTTTACATCCCTTGCCAGCTAGCTAATGCCAGAAATAAAACTAATCTTCTTTCATTTCTGTTCAAAAGTTGTGCTCACTGTTGCTTTCCACATATTTACAAGAAATCTTTTTATGTCACAGTAGAAAGTGAGAAGAGCAAAAGAGACTGGTGTGTGCAGCAAGTTCAGCTATTTTGTTAGATCATTTGTGTTTCCCCCAGAAAACCTGCTAAGCCTCGTAGTAGTGGCTCTGAGGCAGTTCACTAGCGGTCAAACGTGTTTTTGTGTTTAAAAAATCTTAATAGTTACAAAAAATTTGAGGTACACAAGTAGGGAGTAGGTAATTTGGAAATGATAGTGTCTGAGGCCAACAGGTGCAGGGATTTTGCAATTTGTGAGCATGCCCTCGAGCCCAGTTCAACGCCTCAACTATAAACCTAGCTTATTCTGTCCTTACTGTCAGTGTTGTTAGTATTTATAAAAAAAGACATATTTAAAATAAAAAATTAATGCTTAGCTTAGTGATGATGGGGTATCAAGTAAAGCCTGGTGGCCTGCCAGGCTTATAATACACTGGGGGAAACCCTAATCACATTATGGCAAAAATAAAACTTAAAAAAATTGGCAACTTTGACCACAATCTTTTTTGAAAAATATACCACAACATCAGTAATTTTAGGCTACAGCAATCACAGTGCAACATCCTGATCATTGGACGAGGATTAGAACTTCCTCCTTCTCAAGTCTTCAGAAAGAACCAGTCAGAACCAGTGTAGCGACGACTCCGACATACTGCCACCACGACTGCCACAGCTATAGAAGACTTGCATGATTCAGCCTCCTCTGTAGCAGTGTCCTATTTCCAACTTGTACTGTTGTTCAGAGGTTGGTGTTGAGCACAATGCTGTGACGAAGCAAAACCAGATCTACCAGGAAGGGATATGAGCTTCACCTCTTTTAAGGCTTCTAAACAATAGTTAGTAGAATAAACAATAGATCCAACATGTCCTATAAATCACTTTAAGTCAGCTTCAAGAATAATAAAATTCAACAGTTTCAAAGTATTTTCACTGTCTTAATCAGTTCTCAGTTGGATCACATACGCCAGATCTCAAGGCAGGTCACAACCAGTAATTTCAACTATGTTCGGGGCATGTTTATACAGTTTAGTACCCAATCCTGTTCTGTTGGCTCACCGCAAAGATAAGTTGTTGGATTGTGTGCACTACGGTTCAGAGCCTGGCTGAGATGACTTGTTTCTGCAGGGTGGTTTAGAGTCTGACAAGTGAAAATGCCAGTGGAGCTACGCCAGCACCTGAGTAGTTTATTTACAGCTCTGTGTTAATGCGTTTGGACTGCAAACTTCTGCTGAGGAAGTCGCGCGTTCCTAATTGGATGAGCTGTCTGTGTCTACCATCAGACTTTTGATTTTGAAGCTTTATTTGTAGTTTATACACGTAAACATACATAGAAGAAAAACGGCTTATGTATTTTCCCACATTGTTTGGAAGTTATAAGTTGTTTATGTGTTTTTTTTTGCTGCAGCTTATTTTTATTTCTCATTCCATAGCAATCCCGAGTTGCCTTTCTGTGTTCAGCCTAATGTAAGGAAAGTTTAAAAGTTAGGTGTCTGAATTGCTGTTCTGTTGCGTTATCTCCTTCAGTCTTTACAGAACGTTTTGAAAAATGAAAACAAAAAGGAAAATGTTGATCAAAATTTTTAAAATGTAATATGTTTAGAAGTTCTGGTGTTTTGCTTAAATGAGTAGTTTTATCCCCCGACACTCACATGAATACTGGAACCTGGAAGTGGGTTTTTACAAAGTAAACAGGAAAAATGAAATGACTCATCTGAAAATGCAACTAGATAACCCACATAGTACAGTAGAAGTAGAGTACAGTTTTTAATACATCTTGAACTTTTCCATAATTTATGTTTTACGTCACATTCTTTAACATATACAAAAGTAATGTGTGATTGTGTAATGAAAAAAAAGATGGATAGCTTAACTTTTTTAAAGTAAGTACAACTTAAAGTTTTATTAAGATATCTTGTGGTACTTTTGTGATAAAAATAAAAGTGGTGATAGGAACTCTTTTTTTTTTCCTTTTTCTTTTTCTTTTAGGTAACTGCAGAGCTGGACGATAAATCAATTTTATCCTTTAATTTTTTTTGCCAATATTCTTCTTGGGTCTCCAAGAACTGCCATCTTGTTTGACAAGCATATTTTATAGCTTCTATTTACTTTAAATTTGAATTCAGGTCAACGCACAAAAGGAAATGTTGCACTGAAAGACAGTTTTTTAAAGATACTTTCTGCCGTTTGCAGTTTTCTTTAGAAAAAGAGTGGGAGGAAAATTGATTAAAATTGAATTTGGTATTTTATTTTTAAGCCATATTGCCCAGCACATAGGTACATGGCTGGGAATGTGTGTCACAGCAGTTATAGCTTCACAAGTGCAAATATTGCTCTTGAAATATATTCGTATTTGTAATACACTTCCTTAG
>NW_015114405.1:32326-34076 GCF_001443285.1 Poecilia latipinna | reverse complement strand
TCCTGACAGTACAGATAGTTTTGTGGTTTTTTTTAAACATCATTAACAAAAATACATTAAAATAATGGTCATGATAACAAATTTATCACGATAAATGGTAAACGATACAATAAATGCCTTCCCATTGTCATGTTGAGCTTTAATTTTCAACGACACAGTTGTATGTAGGTTTATAAGTTCAGTTTTGATCTGATTTGGCCTGAACGCTTTCTTCCACTTTTGCTGTTCCCATTTCATAGCTTACGTAGATTTCAACCTTTCTCTGTCTGTTCTCGCGTCCTAACTGTGGATCTCTACATATCCTCCAAAGTTGCAGCAGTGTGTGAAATGTGTTTTCTGTTACTTCTCAGACCAGAGAGTCTGGAAAATGCTGCTTCAAAAGGAAATCCACCTCTGCAGCTCTAAGCATGCGGAGCTTTGAAGCGTTCGGGCGATCAGAAGAAAAGTGTGTTCATTTAAAAGCTGACTCAAGAGGTTTTGGATCGTTGTGTTACATGTTTCCACATTTAGGCAGTGTGTTTCTGCTTGAGTGTCCGGGTGTTTTGTTGAAAGACAGGTGTTGCCAATTCAACACACTTGACTGGTTTCAGCCCTCGTCTCACCTGTTTCTCCCGCCAAGGGGGGGCGGGTCTTACTGATGGCTGAGCAACAGAGATGATAAGTTCAGTAACAAGCAGAGCTGCAGCTTTGCGCTGCTGTGAAACATTGTTTTTTTGTTTTTGTTTGTTTGAAACTCTTAAATCAGATCAGGGGGGGATATTTGCTTTGGTCAGAAACTTACAAGACTTGAGAAACATAAGGATTGCTAAGAGGAACATCTTAGGACTAGTAAGGGATTGTAAATATTTTTGGACTGTTTTAGTCTTGCCTGAGGCCAGACTTTAACTGCCCCTCTGAGGAGCTGGAACAAAACAGCAGGGGCCGAGGTTTAAAGTAGTTTACAACTGCAAACAAGTGTTTCTTTTAAAAAAAAAACAAAAAACAATTATCTTTTGTAGTTTCTGTGCTTGAACAATGGTTTGATGTCAGGCAAAGTGATTATGAGAAGTTGGAGAGTAAAAAACTGTAAGGATTGACTTGTAATAAAATACAGAGTTGTGTTTGGTTGTGATGTTAAAAAGTGCAAAACAAAATTACTTAAAAGACCATAAACACTGAGTTTGCTAAGAACAAGTTATTAATGTTCTCCAGCAATGATGCTTAGGCTTTGTACAAACATAGCCAGGTCTTTATATAAACAAATATCTCTGCCACATTCTTTAAAAAAATGTATGTCAGGCACATTGGTTTGGCTTCAGAACAATTTTTATCCACATAAATCCGCCTCTGAACATGTTTTTAAACATGCCAAACCCATAGGGGGCAGCATAGAGCAAAGCTAAAATCAGGTTGCTTTAGGATTTAAACGTGGCACAAAGTTACTTGTAGTACTTGTAAGTTACTACAAGTAGCTGCTTGTAGTAACTTACAAGCAGTTACTACAAGCATGTAGTAACTGCTTGTAGTACAAGCAGTTACTACTGCTTGTACAGTAGTAACAAGCAGTAATAAAACATAAAGGTAATAAAATACAAGACAATGTCGATTGGGAATTATGTTAAAGCAAGTATGTGGGCATATTGCTGCGTTATTTATTGCCAACTGTAATCATCATTACCTTAAATCTGCGTTTTCTCGTGTATACACACACAAATACAAATACGGAGTTTTCTCAATACTTCACTTTGTTCTGCGTTTTTATAAATAATAC
>NW_015114405.1:25284-27787 GCF_001443285.1 Poecilia latipinna | reverse complement strand
ATTATGATCGGTGACCGATCGATCGGCACACCTCTACTTTTTAGTCATATCAAATGAAGTTTTCATGTGGATGAAAGGCCGAAACCCATAAAAATGCCATTTGTTTTCCCAGATATCCGGCTACGTGTGGATCAGCGCCGGGCCTGTGTGTTTGCACTGCTTCTTGATATTGAAGACATTTTGTTGGGTCACAGCGGTGACTGCATTGTGCCAGAGGCAACAGAGTTGTTTGTTTTTAAGAAAGGCAAACAGCTTTTTATTCAGGACGACTACTTATGTTGAATAAAGTGCCATCAAGATAGAGAAGTGGTGTTCTGGCAAGCTAGAAAAGGGTAAAAGGTAAACCCACCAGCGCTTGAACCCAAACACTAATTTGCTTTCTTCGGACATCTTCTTCTCAGACGTTACCCAGTGCTTTGCATTCCTAAATGAAGCTTCTCTGGATAATGTCTGGAAAATTTCATCACTACTGTGCAAGTACAAGAAAAAACTGTGATCCGAGGTGACTTAGGGCAACTAACAGAGCTACTTGTTGCCCAGTTTGATCTTTTACCCAACATAAGTTGGACTTCACAAAGGTTTTGAATGTTGTGGATGTGTTTAATGGATGATGTGTCATTTAGAAGCATTGTCCATCATTTATGTGAGGTTGTATAAGAAACTTAGAAGTCTATGCCGTATATTATTGCTAATGCTATACGTTTTGTCAAAAAAAAAAAAAAAATCTGAGCTTCTATAAAAACTGTGATTTTCTTCATAGTTTGATTTCAATATTTTCCAAGATAAGAACAGAAAATAAAAAATAGTAATGGAGGATGTAGAATAAAAAGTGTATGTTCAGACTTTTATTCTTTTTCCATTTACTAGGTAAATTATTTACATTTCAAAAAGTAATTTAGTCCAATCAGAACTTTTACAGAGTATGTCTGAGTTTTAATAACACCATGAACATGGAACCACAGGCTGTTTCAAGTGATGTTTTCGACTGCGTTTGTTCTTCTTGTCCACATTCAAGTAGGGACTTTGGTGAGGAATGTTAGATGGAAAAAAAACTGCTTCCAAAATAAAGATAACATAAAAGACGGCTCATTATCACTTTCTCGGCTAGAAAAGAACATTTGACGTTTTTGTTGTTGTTTATGAACTCAAAAGTGGTGTAGTTCAGGATTCAGTGTCGGCTTTTTCTTTTAACTACCATATTAAGTCCTGACTTTAAAATTTTAGATCTTGGTGTTTTGGAAACCTTATCCTTTTTAGTCCACTAGAAAGTGCTATTCCTTGCGGTCTTTTTGTTTTATTCTGCTTGTTTTTCAATTTGACCAGGTTTTGGTACAAAGCTGAACTCAGTGAGATATTTTGTCTTTTACTGTTGTGAGAATTCAAAAAAAGGAAAAAAAAAAATAGTGCTGTTACTTTACCTCATATTAACATATTAATGTGTAGCAAACCTGGAAACATGTCTTTCTATTATTAGAATGGAACTTTAAATTGCAAGAGTACTGTGGCATGTGACTAGTATTCACATGATAATTGCTAAATTTGTATTGGTGTAGGAAAAGCATTATGTGCATCAGCTGTAAATACTTCTGAGAACAAGAAGCTTCCAATAAATATTTTTCTCAGTCCTGTCCTACATGGGTTATCAGTTTTCATTCGATCTCAAACTTTATAAATTGAATCCTGTGCTTTTAGTGTTCGAAACGCCACTTTGTTTAAGATCTTCACTCTATACCAAACCACTTTATTACTCAACCTTAATCACTTTCTCCGTTGCCCCATGTCGGCATCGCTGAGCGCCTAATCAGTTGTTGCTGAGCACTTTGGTCGGGCACCCAGGCTGCACCGCTGATGCAATTTATTTACAGTGCATCTAAATTGCCAACTTGACCCAGAAAGCACAAAACAGTGCCACGTTTTGTTTTATTATTAGTTTCCAACTCTTTTTGAATATACCTTACAGGAAACTGCTTTGTTTATCTGCTGCGTTAAACAGTCTTGGTGTTGAGGTTTTGCTGAAATCTCAGGAAAGCTATATAGTAGGGATGACTTGCAGAGAGAAAAGTAGTTTATTTTTATTTCATGCTAAAAAAACACTAATTGATTGCAGCGAGGTGTTAGAACATTTCAGTTAGACTATTAAAGTTTCTGTCTGTTTCCAAGTACCCTGTGTCGACTTGGTGATTTTTATAAAAAAATATTTTTTCCACTACCGGAGATAAGGGGAAAAAAATAGGCTTGTGTACTGGTGCCACTAAGGGAGCCACAGACTGATGTGAGTCATCTCTGATCTGTCTGCTGACTGAAAACACGCCGTCTCCGCTCTCCCTGCCGCATCTCCTCTCTTTGCACCCCTTTGTGTCTCGGACCCCCCCTCCCATCGTGTTGTTGTGGTGGTGAGGGTCCGTCTTTGTCACTGCCCCGCTGCCTTTACTAGTGCTTGTAACTTCACAAAAAAAAAAAAAAAAAAAAAAAAACATTTTTTTTACCCCGTAAAAAAACAGTG
>NW_015114405.1:0-22023 GCF_001443285.1 Poecilia latipinna | reverse complement strand
CCCCCCTCTTTTATAAGTGTTTGAAACTAAAAAAAAAAAAAAAAAAAAAAAAACAGCATTTCTTGTACGTCATCACAAGTCAGTGATGGGTGACGTTTTCTTTTCCTCTTTTATTTCTAGTTACTTCCATATTTTTCAGTTCGTCATTTTTTTCAGTTCATCATTGCAGCATGCTGGTGTGGGAAGTCCACCGGGGTTTTACTCGTGATGTTTCAGTTTTCCTTAAAAAGCATGATGGCGGTCAATATGAATGGTTGTCTCAATGTTATCTCAATGCCAAAAAGACTTTATGTTCCCATTTTCCTTACTAAGTCTTAAAATGCATTCAGTTATGTATTAAATTTGTACATTTGGTCCTTTTTTGTTTCTATTATTAACCTTTATGGGAAACTGCCTGGAACCATTTGTTCTTTGATTTGTGGCTCTGGAAAAAGGAATGAATGTGTTTTTATGTGGTTAGCAAAATACCAGAAAGGCAGAACTCTGTGAAATCTTTTTTTATTTTTTTTTTCCTCAAAGCAATTTTTCTTTCATCCATGTTTTAAAACTCAAAACACCTGAAAATAGACTGTTGATGGAGTCAAGTTTATAAAATTGGCCACAAACAACAGTACCCAGATAAACTGAAATTAAATAAATCTGAAATAGTCCATTTTCCAGAACAAGTGCTCCATAGAAACTTTAAATACCCACTATGCTTCATCAGAATTAACTGGTTTTCAGTAGTATTGTAATTGTTTCCCTCTGAACTCATCAATAACCAGGTTCAGGATTCTGCTCTTGTTTTATTATTAATATTTTGAGCTTCTGAAGAAGAACCTTATGTTTCCACCTGGGGTTAATTGGATGTTAGAGAGCTGCCATGGTATGATGAAGCAATACTTCACTTAATCACTTGCACCTTTATCAATTATTTATTATCACTATTCAAAAGAATGCATGAGTCGGATCAAATGGCTGTTGAGTAAATGCGCATCTTACCTCTGCTTGCATAAGGAGCAGAAATATCAGTCAATATTTTGGACTTATGTCAACCAAACTAACATCTAATTTCTAGAAACTAAGCCCTTTACTACTCTGATTCTTCCCACACTGGTGTAGTTCTGAAGCAGAGACAAGTCTTGTCTGAGTGGGTTCACCTGAAACGGACTGAATATCAAAGGGTTAAATCACATAGTTTGTTTGGGAAAACCTTTAGTTGTTAAAACATATTCATAAGATTCACAATTTCAGTTTTCATTGTCAAAATTCATCATATCATTCATGTAGGCCCCCATAAGCCCCATGGCTTCATATACACCAGAGATAAGAATTGGCCAATTTTCCCTTGACTGGCTTTGATCTACAATGCCACATAAGGGTCATCAAAATTAAGATGACCCTAACATAAAACGGAAGCTAGCACAGCTAGCTTCCGTTTTATGCTAGCATAACACGGAAGCTAGCACAGCTTCCGTGTTATGTTAAATTGTTAAAATGGAAGTTAGCATAGCTTAAATTTTGTACTAAATTGTGAAAATGCTAACATGGAAGTTAGCATAACTTCTGTTTTATGCTAAAATACTAAAATGGAAGCTAGCATGACTTCCATTTTGTACTAAAAGGATTAAAAGGAAGGTAGTATAACTTCCATTTCATGCTAAATTGCTGAAAGACTTAAATGGAAATTAGCATTATATCTGTCATACCTTTTACATGTTGTTGACCTTTCTGGGTCAACATACTGACTGGTTATTTACAGATTTATTTCTGAAAAATCATAAAAAACCGTTTGACCTAAGGGTGCTCAGCATGCATAGCTTATAACATTAGCTTCCAACAGCATGTGCTTTGATGAACAATTTTGGCACCTATGTAAGAAAAAGGTCCAAAACATATTTTAATTTACTCACATATTTAGTTTTCCCATCACACCTAAACAAGAATTATGCTACTAAAACTGACTTGGCAGGTTCAAAATGGGGAAAATAAATATCCAAGTTACAAGGTTAATTTTCATAGTTCAACTTAAATAGTCCTACAGTGGAAAATGTCTTATAGAAAGTCTTAACTTATTGAAACTGAACAATAAGTCAAGTTTAAATTGTTGTTGGACGTGTTGGGGTACAAATGAATTCCTTAAGGCAGTTCTCACTGTATAAACACTGTTTGAATCTGTACGTGGTAAATGTGTATCCAGGGATTTAGCCAGAAACCG
Source organism: Poecilia latipinna (assembly GCF_001443285.1). Taxonomy (NCBI): domain Eukaryota; kingdom Metazoa; phylum Chordata; class Actinopteri; order Cyprinodontiformes; family Poeciliidae; genus Poecilia; species Poecilia latipinna. Next base: position 19,826 of record NW_015114405.1, on the reverse strand, counting down.
GGTGGATCCTTAACTGGAGCAGCGATGCAACAAAGGCTGTTGAGACATGACGCATTGCTCTCAGGGCCGTTTCAATTTTTCTCACACCTTTCGGGTCCTGACATCATCAGCTCATGTCTCTTTCGTTTGCTCATACCCATTTCTGCTTCGTCTCACACAGTCATACTTCCACTCTGGAACTCAAAAAGAAGCAGGCTGTTCATGTCTCCTCTGAAAACCCATCTTTTATTTATGTGCTTTATCTATAATTCCTTTCCTGCGCCGTTAGCGCTTCCGCTAAATATAGACTTACTTCACTATTTATAGAAAAGTTACTCTCTGTATTCTGTTTTTCTCTCTTTCCTGACAAATTCCGACTTTTCTGAAAAAAAAAAAAATAAATACATCCCACATTCCTCTAGCAACACGCACACACACACACACACACACACACACACACACACACACACACACACACACACACTCCCACAGGCAATCTGAGTGTGCTGTAATAGGATATGAATGAGTTATGTGGGAACTTTATTGCCCTTGGCTCGAAACACATGTTGGTGAATCCTAAATATTCTTGGTAATTCTGCAAACATCCTGACAATATATATATATCAGGAGGAGGAACTGCACCATTCAGGAAATAAATACAGAAAATAACAGCTGTAGTAAAACTGACCGTTTACAGTGTGAAGCTTTATGTCTTCCATAGGAGTTGCGGCGCAGTACGTGATGGATTACTTCCCAGCAAAATCACTCTTTAACAACTGTAATATAAGATGCAATAATATTTGTATTCAAAATATTTTTACACCCCCTCCTGCCATTATCGGTCATTAACCGTTTATATTAGGTCCAGAGGTGATGTTACACAGTGTGTATGAAAGAGCAAAACAGAGTGTTATTGTTGTAGTTATCTGGTTTGCAGGACCTGATAATTTGACAGGATGACAAACTTTATTATTTAAGAGTAAATAATTTGGTTTTAATGAGTGCAATTAATTTGTACATCTGTGTAGAGAAACTTTTAGTCTTCTCTAGTCTATGCTGCCTTTTTTTTTTTTTTTTTTTTTTTAAAATGAAGCCAACCCCTTTTTACCTTAATATTTATTTAGCTTTTAATTTGTAGCTGTGCTAATTTTTGACCGGTCCCTGAACCTTCGTCTGATGTTTTGGTGATTGTCTCATATGTGCACCATTATGCTGTGTGAACTATTTGGTAGGTAATTTAAGGGTCTTGTCACAGCTCAGCATCTGTGTGCTCTGATAACTGGCTAAGGGTTGTGTAGTTATCATGAGTTATTGCCTTTTGAAGATAAGTAGGTCAGTCTTATGTACTTCTTTTTTTTCCACAATACGTTGCCAGACATTGCTGAATGATGATGACATTATGTGCATTACAGAGTTTTAATTATTGGGATGTATTTTTTCTATTGTGGATTGCAATAAATCCAAACTATATTGTGATATTTTTAAACCTATGTTGGTAGGGTCAGAAAATCAGATTTCTGAGTTTCCCTCCTGTTGGTCATCGTCAGGATTCAGTGCACTAGCGAGTTTCAGTGACAATATATTTGAAACTGGTTAAAAAAAAACAAACCTCACGTTTGGTGTTTTGAAGCAAAGGAATATACGCCGACCATTCTCAGCTCTGTCTCTACCTTGACATTCCACAGTCATTGCTGTGAAGTTTTCCCCCTACGCTTTAAACCACTAATCAGCCTCTCCTCTTTTCATTCTTTTAGGCTCGTAACGTAAACACAGGGGAGCTGGCTGCTATCAAAGTCATCAAACTGGAACCGGGTGAGTTGCCTCATGTTTGCCTTGGTTTATTCCCTTTTTTGTCCCTATATTGGATGCTCCGTTTCTTTATCAACTTCTCGTTCCGAGAAGAGCGATCCTCAGTTCTTTTTTTTTTTTTTTTGTCCCCCATATTTATTTTCTTTGATGTTCCCCACTTTCCCTTCTCTCTGTTTCCATCTCCTCTTTCATTAATTAGTTGTGTTAGTAGCAGTAGTGTTACCATGGCAGTTAATTATCGCTGCAATGATGCCTGTGTTGACTGCAGGGGAGGACTTTGCTGTCGTCCAGCAGGAGATCTTAATGATGAAGGATTGTAAACACTCTAACATCGTTGCCTATTTTGGCAGCTATCTCCGGTAAGAGTGTGAATGTGTAGTAGTTGGTGACAGCTGTTAATAAGTTGCATGTTTTGGTTATAATCTGATTGTTAGACATATAGAGTGAGTTATATGGTATGTCTTTTGTTGTTTTTGTTTGTTTAGAAGGGATAAATTATGGATCAGCATGGAGTATTGTGGAGGTGGTTCTCTGCAGGATATATATCATGGTAAGATCTATACCCATGTCTTATTTTTTTTGTATGTTTATCATTTTTTTTTCTGCAACTGCTTTTTCTCTTCTTCCTCTCAGTAACCGGGCCTCTGTCAGAGTCGCAGATAGCCTACATGTCGCGGGAAACCCTGCAGGTAATGTTTACACTCTACACATTATAGACGTTCAGCATCGCTGTATTTTTTATTTTTTTTCCGAATTTTTCCATTTCCAATCAATCTTTACTAATGCAATATTTCAAAAAAAAAAAAAAAAAACATTGATGGAAACATGATTTATGTTAAGACTATAACAATGCAGTACTTTTCACAAATTGGACATAATATTATTAACCCTACAAATCAAAGTAAGTTTGCATTTAAAAGTCATATATTTAAAAATAACTTAAAAAAGTATAGGAACTTTTGCAAATTAGAATTCAGATATGATTAGAGTTGATGCAAAATAAAACCCTATAAACCTGAGGGGTTTTGTCCCTTTTCCTTCCTTATTTTCTACCAGAACCAACAGGTCGCCCATAGCAACAGCCTCTGTTTTGTGCACATTGATGAGTTCAAGTAATGTTGATACTTGAACTGTGCGTTATGGAACAAAAGCATAAATGACCAAAGCTAGTGTTAAGGCAGTGGTTTCGGAACTGTTTGCCACATGGGTCAAAAAGTAGAACGTTTTGTGTTTTTTATTTTACCAAATTAGCTTGTTAAGAATATTTTAATTTAATCTACTCAACGTAGAGCGTTTTATTTTTTGTAGAAAAAAAAAAGTAAATCATTGTCCTTCCAAAGCATTAAAAATGTCTTGCATGTTTACCTTATGAAAAATTTGCTTAAAAATTCCAATATTTTGGGATTGTTTGCTATTTTCTTGATATTAAATTGTTTTCTTTAGCTGGACTTAACACATGGCTGCTTTTGAACAAAGTCGCTGTATTTGAGGTCCTGTTTCTATGAAAATAAACAGAAAACAAAGAGCATGTGATAAGAGTAATGCTTTGTGTTGTAAGTTACATTTTCCATTTTAAGACATTCTTTGGGTGGCGAAACTTTTAAAAAAGGGTCGTTCTGCACCGACCAGCTGGGCTTATAGCGCACAGACCGCACTTTGGACACTACTGGCTTTTTTTATTTTTAGAATAAAAATCTTACTCTTTCTGAAAAACAGAAAGTATAACATGTTGATATTAAGAAACTTCATATAGATACATCAAATGTTGTTGTTCTAAAACTGAAATTAATCAGCTGCCTTATTTCTATCATCTTATTTTGGTCTCGGTTTGACATCAGTAACCTCGTCATTCCTTTCACAGGGTTTATACTACCTACACAGCAAAGGCAAAATGCACAGAGATATTAAGGTGAGCCTGAACTAAAGTCTGCTCCATGTTCCTTAACCAACATTTAATTAGATACTGCCTTTGTAGTTTACCTGTTTTAATCTTTACAATGTTGTGTGAATTATTTTTTAATAGAGCTTTATAGATGTCAATAAAACAGTTAATGGCTAATTTCATCTCAGGTTAAGATAAAGTCCATTTTATTATTGTTATTATTATTGTAGAGTTTATAAAAGCATCATAGTTAATTCAAATATTTATTTGAAACTCATGGGTACATTTTTATGTATTGTCAGTATTTTTTTGTGAAAATGAGCAGAAAGCTTTTCTTGCTACTTTGTGGTATCTTTGGGCTTTTATAGGGAGCCAACATCCTCTTGACAGACAACGGCTACGTTAAACTTGGTGAGATCCGACTCTTATCTTCTGTTTTTAAAGATAGAATGAGATCAACTCCATTTACCGACAAGGGTTTTCTTTGGTTTATTTTTCTTATGCCCCCTTTTTTTTTTTCTTCTTCGTCTTCTTTTTAGCTGATTTTGGCGTGTCGGCCCAGATCACAGCCACTCTTGCCAAGAGAAAGTCATTCATTGGAACGCCTTACTGGTGAGTTTGGTATGCGGGTATCAGTGCAGATAGAGTTAAGTTAGACAGTGAAGCAGCCTCTCCCTGCTCCAAGTCATGTAACAAGTCACGTAACAAGTCATGACTCCTCCTGGAGTCATGACTTGTTACGTTTTCATTGAAGAGTTAAACAAGGGATTTGGGGAAAAATATGCACATTTTTGATTATAAGAAAAAAAAAAAAAGGGGGAATTATATTTAGCTTCTACGTCTGTATCCTTTCATCTTCCACCATGGGTTTCTCTCTTAATCTAGGATGGCTCCAGAGGTGGCAGCAGTGGAGAGGAAGGGGGGCTACAATCAGCTGTGTGACATCTGGGCAGTGGGCATTACTGCAATAGAGCTGGCAGAACTACAGCCGCCCATGTTTGACCTGCACCCGATGAGGTAAAGCTGTGTGTGCAAGTTTATTATTGACACTCTGCTGAAGTGATGGCTGTGTGTTCTAGTTCTGTGTGAAACAATATTAGAAGATACTGAACTAAAAAAAAAAAAGAGCGGTGGATGTTTGGATGATTAGAATATTATGTAATGTTTAGATTGTTCTTGAAGGGTGATTTCACACATCGACTCAGTGCGACGAGGGACCAAAATTGTAATATTTGTTAGATTTTCAGCCGCTGCACTCTGTCAAACGATTCCAACTAATTGGAAAACTTGTTCTCTTGGGCGCTGCACCAAAATCTTCTGGAGGAAACAAAATGAAAGCCTTCAAAGAAAACAAAGATGGAGCAGCGTCAGATTTTAATGGCTGTCTTTGGTAAAAGACCGCGAGTCATTTGTCCCTCTGACATTAGACTCTCACGTTAGTTTTGCTTGCATTTACCCAGAATCCACTGCGTCTCGGTCAAATTCTGCTTCTGAAATGGTCTCTGGTCTGCTTGGCGTTGACGTATGCATTCGAACCGCGGCAGAGTTCACGTCAGCTGAGCTGAGCCCGAGGTTTTTGGCGGACCAGAGTTCGCTTCTTTTTGGCCCGCATCAGAGTTCGATTGCTCATTCACATCTCCGCAAAGGAACTACAGTTTGATTATAGCGGACTGCGAACGGACCCTCACTCTTATTTTCAAATTAAAACACTCTGATCAAAACTTAAGATCTGGTCAAGATTGGAATATTACTTTATATCTGTTTTAAGAAAGTGTTTTTTCCCCCCTTTTTTCTATGATTTAACAAAAAAAAAATTTGGTACAATTCAAGACAACTACTGTGCATAGTTCCACCACTATCACTTGTTTCCCTCTTCGTCCCATCCAGGGCTCTGTTCTTGATGACAAAGAGTAACTTCCAGCCTCCGAAGTTGAAAGATAAACTCAAGTGGTGAGAGTCACTGACTTCTTTATCATTTTCATGTTTATCAAAGAAGCTGTTGGCGTTTTCATCAGAGCCATGGCATGAGTTATTTGAGGGGTCAAAAGTTTAACTCTTTCTTCTGTTCTCGTTTGTCTTCTTCTCTGGTCTTGACAAACAGGACGAATAACTTCCATCATTTTGTGAAACTAGCTCTTACCAAGAACCCAAAGAAGAGGCCTACGGCAGAGAAACTGCTGCAGGTGAGAAATGAAACAAGACAGTTTTACTTCTTTAAAGGAAATAACCTGGAATGCAGTTTGTAAGTTTTTATATCAGTTGCAGATGTAGGAGAATCCTCGTCCCGTCTAAATGTCATGAAATCAAGTTTTGATGTATTTTAGGTTAAAATAAAATTTAACCTAAATTAAAATTTTAACATTTTAAAATTGAAATATACCCTATAAATATATCCTATAGATCACAATGCCTGAAAAAACAACACTGCATTTACTGGTTGCTTTATGAACCTATTAAATTACTGTTATACTATACTTTACGTGTGTTATAATCTTAGAAACTCCCCTTGGAAATGCTTAAGGTGCTTGAATTTGATTCCGTGAAAGGCGTAAGAACGTTTTGGGCTGTTTTCACACCTGATAGTCCGGTTGACTCGGTTCGATTGGGAACCAAAATTTGCAACAGTCATTACATTTTCAGGTGGTGCGGTTCACTTTCACACTGCAATGTGTCAAACCATCCAAAACCCTTTTTAAACCTGTTCACCCCCTCCTTAGCCTGAGGGGGCGCTGCACCAAGAACCACTGAAGGACACGACAAGAAAACCAGACAAGATTAGAGAAACTTCCTTCTTCGCAAAATATAAACAAAAATGGAGTTTTGTCAGACTTGAGGTTGTAGGATTTCGCTAGACCACTAGCCATTTCTCCCACTAGCTCTAAACACACACATTTGTTTTGGGTGTATTTACCCAGAACTCCCTGCGGGCGCATTCACATCAGCCCTGTAAGTTTGGAGGTGTTTGTTTTGTTTCAGCGCCACCACAGGTGAGGAGGTGGAACAGGTTTTTCAGAGGGTTTGGATAGCTTGATACATTGCAGTGTGAAAGCCAACCGCAGCTGAAAATACAAGAAATGTTGCAGCTTTTTTCCCCCCCAATTGAACTGAATCTACTGGACTATCGGGTGTGCAAACACCCTCAGCTGACCTCCGTCTTCCGTCTCTCCTCCAGCACCCGTTCGTCTCCCAGCCTCTCAGCAGGACGCTTGCGATCGAGCTGCTGGACAAGTCCAACAACCCCGACCACAGCACGTACAACGACTTCGATGACGACGAGCCTGAGCCCGAGGTAACCTTTCACCTTCTGAGATTCCGTCTGCTTGAAAACTAAAGTGCTGCCAAGTATAAGAAGCAGATCAGTAAAGAAGTGATTGTGATTTGCTGGATTTTGCTTCTTTCCTCCCTTTCTTAAAATATGTCCTCATGTCTCCTCAGCTGGCTATTCACTGATCCCCAGCCGTCATTTCCTCTTTCCTTATGCTCTTTTTTTTTTCGCCCTTGTTTATGTGACTCATTCTTTGCTTTTTTCTTCTCCTCCCCTGTTTCTCTATTCTTTCGCTCTTTGGCACTCTTCTCTTTCCTCCGTCTTTTACCTCACTTTTCCTCTCTCCTCCATTTTTCTCCTGTTTTCCCCGCCTCCTTCCTCCCACTTAGTTTAAATACAGAGGTCATTTCCTCCCCATAAGCCCCGGTGCTCGACGCGCACCCCGCTTTGCGGCCCGCAGGAAGGTACTTGTGTCGACTGCAGTGATGTCTTTCTAACACAAGCTGTCTGTTCTTGGAAAATGCTTCTGAATTCGAACTGCAGCAGCGACTGAACACAGTTGAGAGTTTCCATTCTGTCCTCTGAATCCTGGTGTTGTCATGGAGTTCGGCTCTGGCATGTGACGCATTCATGGATTTACCCATGCAGCTGCATAATTACTCTAAGCGTTCATGTTTTTTTTGTGCTGATTTGAGTGTCGGCTGATTGTTAACTACCTTTTCTGGTCAGTATGTTAGTCCTTTTAACATTTTATTTCCTTATGGTTTGAGTTAATGAATTTCTTAAAGCCATACATGATTCTGGGGTCAAAATTTTTTAGTTTTTCTGGAAAGAAACTCGTTTATTATCGACTAACCATGGCCACATCAGTGAGATTTTTCTGGCAGCTCTTTTAGGGATCTTAAATGTGTAACATCGCTAAGCAAACATCTGTAACTCATCCCAGGTCTGTGATAGCAGCAGCTGGGATGAAGATGTTGTTGATGAAGAGAGCTTCCAAAGCTTCACATGTTCTAGTTCTCTAAACTGATTTCTTATAGACACAATTAGAAGAATCGTTCACTTGTCTTAAACGTACAACTCCAGCCTTTGACAGAAATCTATGCAAAATACAGAAAAAAAAAAAAAAAAAAACATTTGCAAGGTTTTATCCTTTGCAAAGCCAAAACTCTCAAATCGTTTTTCTCATTTTGTTGTGACGATCACGAAGCTCAGTGTATTTTATTGGGATTTTATGCGACGATCTAAAGATAAGTGCAGTGTGCTATTGGGAAGTGGAAAGGAAAAAAAAACTCTTTTATAAACATCTTTTAAGACATAAAGATCATTAAAGAGTCCTTTGAATTTGTATTCAACCTCTATCTGTCATATTTTGTAGAAATAGTGTATTTAGATGTACATCTCTACCAGATTTGCACATTGTGTGTGAATCTCAATTTTCAAATCTTGCCACAGATTCTCAGGTGGGTTTAGGTCTGGACTTTGACTTGGCCATCCTAACACATGATTATGCTTTGATTTAAGCCAATTAGGGGTAACATTTGCTACAATGGATGTTTAGCATTTCCCTGTCCTTGTTGGGGGACAAAAGTATCTCCAAAGCATGTTGCTGCCATCACCACATTGTACTGTGTGGCTGTTATAGTCAGTGTCAGGTGAACAGTATTTAACACGAACAGAACAAAATTAAAATTCTGTATAGAAATTGTAGCACACACCTTAATTCTATGTATAAGTCAGGTGATTTTTGGTTGCATTTGATTTTATTTGCGTTTCAGAGTAAAGGGGGGCTGAATACAAATTCTCTCCATGTTTCCAGATGTATTACCATAAAAAAAACTATTATTTTTCTTTCCACTTATCAATTACACACTATTTTCTGTTGCTTTATCATAAAATCCCACTAAAAGACTATGGGAGACTGTAATTTGACAAAGTATGAAAAATTTAAAGAAGTTTGTGTGATAAAGTTTATGGATCCCCATCTTCACCCGCATCTTAAAGGATGCAGATAAAAATGATATTTTAGGTTGGGAAGCCATCTTCAACTCACATTTCCTGTAGAAGTTTCTAACCACTCTCACGGGACTGTCATGAGAATGGATTTAATATTGACAAATCTACTTGATGACTGTAATTGTTTTCATTTTTGGATTGAGATCTCCAGTTCTTGATCAGGCATGGCATGAGTTTGTGGTGTGTTTAGGGTTTCCTGTGGAAAAAAACATATCTACTTCCTGAGATTAAACGCTTAAGATATGATGTCAAATTAAGTAACATTTTTGTTTTTATGTTTGTCTTTGGAATTGTGTAAAAAAAAAAAAAAAACTAAACTAAAACTTAAATTTTTTGGGTTTTTAAGACTACTAAAGGTTTTGATGCTGCCAGTGCAGAAAGATTTGTTTTTCAGTGACTCAGTTGCTACGTTTTTGGTCTCCGGCCAAAAGCAGTGGCTAGTTGTTTTTGCTGTGTCTTTGAATGCTGCGCCACAGGAAATGGCAGAACGATGAGGCTTTTTTCTTTTTAAAATCAGCGGTAGTCTTAAGTGCAACGTAAACATCATATCTAACATTTGAACTGCTCTGCTCTCCACTTTTAGTCTCCGGTCTCGGTTCCTCATCGGATCCGCTCCACCAGCAGGAGCACGAGGGAAGGAAAGACTCTGTCCGAGATAAACTGTAAGTCAGAGCGCGCTGTCTTCACTTTTCTTGCTCTCATTTCACGTCCGTCTGCCAAACTCATGTTCCCCGTCTTTCCCCATTGTCCCTTCGCAGTCGGACAAGTGAAGTTTGATCCTCTTCTGAGAAAGGAGACAGAACCTCATCACGAGCCGGTGAGTAATGAGGCGTGGCCTTATATGTGTATGCATGTGAATGAGACTGTGTGGTTTGAATTGCACCTGCATTGTTGTTTCTAACCTCGTAATACGAAGCACTCATTTCTGTCACTCCACAGGGAACCGTATATGAGCTGGGGTTTTTTATAAAATATGTTGCTGTTAATAGTCTCTGATCTTTCCCGCTTGAAATTCTTTTGATTTGGTTCATGTAAGGTCAGTTGGTTCTTTAATAAGATTAGTAAGCAGAGTTGGTTGACAAGCAAGTAAACGATATCAGTTGGTAAGTTAGTTTAGGAAAAGCGGATAATAGCAAAGGTAGTTACTAATGTTTGAAAGTTTGAATAGTTAGTTTGGTTAGTGAGCAATTACAGTGAATGTGAATGCAAAGTTAGTGGGCTAAGTAGTGTATAAATGTAAAGAGAGTAAGCAATTTAAGGGTTGTAGGATTAGTTAGTAGGTATGTAGCTAAAACAAGTTGGTAAAGCTCATAAGCAAATGAGTAAACTTTGAATTGAACAGATGTTTTTGCCTTGAGATGACATTTGTTGTGAATTTTCACAATATAAACAAATTGAATTAAGTCAAGTTTGATAAGTAAGTTTACTTAATCAGCAAATATGGTTAGTAAATAAGCTTTAGTGGTATGTAATGTTGGTAACTTAAGTTTTCAAGTAAATTAGTAAGTATTACCTGTCAACCCTACATCATTGACTAGTAAGGTTAGATGGCAGGGAATGTTAGTAAGTAGGAAGGTAACCAAGTTAGCTTAGTTAGTAAATATGAGTACTCAGTCAGTTTACTTCATTTGTAAGCAAGCTTAGTTAGTTACCTGGGTGAAAAGTGTTTTGCACATTAGCAGGAGGTTTAACCACCCAAAGTTTACTCATGTTAGTTTGGAGTCGATGTGATTTTCTTCATCCAAGGGATTTTGAAACAGTAGCACACAGAAGCTAATAGTCCGAGTTTGTTGCTTTGTTGTATTTTGTGTGAAACCCACAATTCTGATTTAGATTTAATGTCACACCTAAAGAGTGTTTCATTTATAAGATGGAAAACCAGGATATGGCCTATTGGTAGCCTTAAATGTGACTGTTTACTACTTTAATTGCTGCATTGAAGCTAAAAAACAACAAAGTCTGTCCTGTAGTGAAATTGAACGGTGCATTTCTCTGGCGCTAAAACACATTTCTGGATTAAACCACACATTTGGGTTTGACAGTTTTGAGGAGGAACATGAAACACACCTGCTGTCTCCCTCTACTGTTTTTAGACTCCCTGAAATGGTTGGTGCTTTTGAATTTTGCTTTTGGAAAACAAATGGGATGGGGCAGCTTCCGGACACAAGACGCTTCACTTCCACATTTTCACCTTTCACATCTACCTTTCCCTCTGTCATCTCTGTTCTAGTTGGCTGAGATAAAATCCAATTACAATTAAGTCAGCCCCCTGCCTTTCTCTTTCCTCTGTGCAGCTTCACCCATACAGTTTATTTAAATAGTAGCACTTTGTCCCTAAAGCCACTTTCACTCAGATTTATTCATTTTCTTTTCAGTTTCAAATCTATTTTTGAAACTTGTAACATATTTTGTTTTCAGCTTTTTCTTCTTCATCACAAACTTTCACGTTTCTGATGTCCATTCACTCAGCTGACCTGTTTCATTATGGAGTCGATGCTTCACCATTACCACATTATTCTAACAATTGATAACTTCTCTTTATTGACCAAATTGACTGCTCTATGAAACGCTGACACAATTTTTACATAGCACCGGTTCATAATGACCGCCATTTAAATGCTCCAGGTAAAACAAACATGCTTCATTCATGTCTAACTACAGAGAATCCAACTGGTTCACAAACATGCATCCAGTTCAGTCCCATTTTAACACAATACAGTCAAACATCAGTCATAGTAGAACTTATGCTACATCAGCTAGAATCATGACCCATTCCTGCTTTTTCTTTTTTGACCTCTTAGTAATTTTGATAAAGAAAAGGTATAAGATTGATTTATAGCTGATTATAGCCAGTTGCTTTTTATCCTTTTTGATTTATAAACAGATGTGTTTACATTCTTTTCTTTTTTAATAGATATAAGATTTTGTTCCTTGATTGAATGTTATTGATTCTTTCCTTTTGGGTTTTCTGGTTATTCAATAACATCCTCCTCTGTTATTTTTTTGCCTTCTCCTCTGTTGACTTTAATTACCCCACCTATTCCTCCCCTGTCTTTTTAGCTCTGGTTTTTAGACTTAATCTTTTCACTCATTCATCCTCCTTCTCACCCCTGTGCCTCGTTTCCTCTCTGTTATCTATATAAGCCCAGGTTAATGTATTAACTGAGGTCTCTCTCGCTCTGTCTTGCTGACCAGTGTGATTCTGAGCCCTATCTGGACTGTGTTGAGGAGCTCTACTATACCGCGAGATCTAATCTGGTAGTACTCCCTCTGTCTCTCCCATTATTCGTCATCCGTCTATCTACATACTAGCTGGCTTTTTTTTCCCCTCCTCATAGTTTACACCTCTTATCTCCGCTTCCACCTCTTTCGTACGTTCCCTCTTGTTCTTCATAATCTCTTATGAAAAGAAAAAGTCTTTGTCCTTATGTTTCCAATTTTTTGCTCTCTGAGCTACTGTTGTCTCTTTTTTTGTTCACTTTTAGCTGCACAATGTTTCAAATATATTTACAGTGCCTTGCAAAACTGGTCTCTCCTCTTGAACTTTTTCACATATTCATTCATGTTGCAGCCGAAAAACTTCAATGGGGATTTTTTCTCCCCTTCTGATAAATGACACAAAGGTACACAAAATTATGAAGAGGAAGAAAAAATAATGCAGTATTTTCAGACTTCTGCAAATAGCGAGTTTCTCAAATGGGTTTTTTCTGGGCATGCCCAGTTGTGTGCTACAACCACAGTTTTTTATGATGTGGTTGGGCTGTTCAATTTGGGGGTTATTTAATCATGAATGTGACTTGTAACCAACTAAACAAGTTTCTCAGGCTGTTTTTTGACAATGGCTGTCATCTTGCCACCTTCTCATAAAAGCCAGACCTCTTAGCTGTATCTTTGGAGAGCCTTGTTGTCATAGGTTTAGAGTAGAGATGCACCAATATGAAAGAAGCGATAGCCGATATTTACCGACATTATATCTCGTTATTATAACTGCTGTAAACCTTAGTCTATTGCCACTTTGCTGTCTAATGTTCTGTAAGAAACATTTGAGGCCTTCTCAGAACAACAGAGACGGTTTTACTGGGTTTTATTTTGGGTCATTATAGTGAAGTTGGGCCGAAAACGTCTGCCACTTTCTCCAAATCTTCCTGTAAAAAAAGTTTGATGATGATTTTTCTTCTCTACGTTCAATCTGTCACAAAAAAAAGTCCCCTTGAAACACATTAAATACGTTGAAGTAGTTGGTTGAAAAACTCTGTGAAAGTTCAATAAGTATGAAGATGTTTGCAAGGCTCTGGACGTCCATCCTCACGATGTTGGTCCATCTCTTCTGGTCCGTCCGTGTTTCTCTCTCTTCACCTCTTTTCCGACTTTCCGCTTCACTAACTGGTGCTTCAGGTGTTACTGTCACATGATTATCACTGTTGTTGTTGTTCTCTTGTTATGCTGTATATGAAATGCACACTGTGGCAAACATACAAATGTACAGAGGAAGGTTAGAGGTCCGAGTCAAACGCAGAGCTGGGACTGTGAAAAGATCTTGCATCAGTCTCATACTGTACATGTGCTGAAACTCTTGAGTGTTTGCTGTGTTGTGCTGCTGCTGTTCTTTTTTTTTTTTTTTTTTCAGCATATCTGATCTTTTTCTTCACAGACTCTCACCTTCTCTGTTCTAACCTGAATTTTGTTTTCTAACTTCTGACCTGCTGTAGTTCACTACAAGCACGGAACCTCTGATTTTTTTTTTTTTTTTCAGTACGTGTTCTTTCCTGTTGCATGCTTAATTCTCTTTGTCTTGTAAAATGTTCATGCAACACAACAATGCTCTGTCTGTGGCTTTATGTAACAGATCCTAAGCCCAGCTTTTTAAAATTGGTCTAAGTTAATCTAAATGCTAGGCAGCTGATGCAGGTGATTTAAAACAGAGTTTAGAAGTAAATATGTTGAATCTAATTAATACCAGCTTCCTGATCCATCAGTACTTTCACTCTCTGGTATCAGAGAGTCTTACTTCTAAAACTTAGTGAGCCTAACCATCACTAGAACACTTTAAAGTAGTTTTAAGTTAGTCCTGAATCTGGACTACAGCTTTTTTCAAATAAAGTCAACATATAAAATTAAAAATAAGTATTTTTATGAAACAGTTCAAACCTTTACTCAGTTCCTGTTTGGTGTCTTAAGTTAAAATAATAATTATAAAAAAATAGCTTTAGCTTCAGATAATCAACAAAAAGGCTGGAATATATTTCACTTTTAAATGATCTCAATTTGTCCACATTGGGATTATTAGAAAACAGAAGTTTTGTGACCAAATATGGTTAAATTATATAACATATTATTTTTTTAAGTGATCTTTTTTTCAAATCAAAAGAGTCACAACTTTAAGAACTTTAAGTGTAAAGTATAACTGGTTTTGACGCTGGCAAAATTATTTGAACAATTCAGATAGTTTTGGTTACTGTATTTATTTCTGTAGTAAGTCATTTATTCACTTTGCTGTAGATATCAATAAGTGTAATCATTTAAAAAAATCTTGACTGAAAAATACAGAAAGTGGCATAGAAATGTACAAGCACAGAATACCAAATTTACATAAACTCAGTTTTCAAGCTTCCAGGATATAGTAGGTTTTTTTTTTCTTTTGTAGAAATAATTAAATAGATAAATAAAAATTCGCAAAACAGTTGAGATATTTTACCAGTAATGATTGTAAAACAATGGAAAGCATTAATCCCACTTTTCTGTAAACTCCTGCTGTCCATGTTTTGCATATTAAACTTGATCTTTACAGTTTAAATTACATTTTATATTTCTTTTTTTTATGCAGTTAATTTTGTATATATTGGATATTGATAAGATAATTAGTGCTAGAGGGAAAACAATGTAGAAACTTTAGGATTAGTGGATTGGATCAATAAAATATAAAATTCCAAGGTGGTATTTATTTAGTTCCTTGTTATTCAGGAAAATTTGTCCTATTGCTGTCATGAAGAAACAATTTCATATGATACACAGGACTACGATACTAACGTGCTTTCTCTTTCTTTTAGGACTTGCAGCTGGAGTACGGCCACGATTCACCAAGTTTGCTGGGAGGAAACAAGTAAGTAGATGATTTTAAATTTCCAGCTTTGCTCCTTTCTCCCTCTGTTATACATGTTTTAGTGTTCAATCAATAGACCAGTCAAAACTATCGAGATTAGGAGGTGTGGACTATACAGATGAAGCGTTAATTTTACAACAGTTTTGTGAAAAGGCACTTACTTCTGTCTGCATCTTAAACAGAAGCCTTCTCAAGTCTGTCGAGGAGGAACTTCAGCAGAGGTGAGTCCGAGCCTTTTTCTTTTTTTCACTTCTGGTTGGACCGACGTGTTGAACTGCGAGTGTGTATTTTTACCGCATTCACTCATCAGCGAATCATTTAACGGCAGGACTAACGGTGCCAATCACACGCCACTAATGCCGTCGTAATAATGACTTCAGTGCTGTCACGGCTCTCACGTTCCAGGTTCTGCTTCCCTTGTTTGTTTGTTTTTTTTCTTCTTCTGCGGCTTGCTTTGTGCTGCGACTGGAAAATGCTGAATTTCTTAGGAGCTTCCTGCAGAGAGCATGGCTCACACACGCACACACACACACACACACATGCAATGAGTCACACATTTAAAAATGCAACCGACTTAATTCTACCAAAACATACTGACAAGTCCTTGGAGAAATTCTTATGCGCTTAAATGATAATTGTTGTTGTCCATGTGCTTTTTGATATTCTGAGAGATTTTGTGAGCTGCTGGAGAAAACAGTCCCTTTGAAATATTAGCTTTTTTTTTTTTTTTTTTTTTCTTCCCATTTTTAAAAATGCAGTTTTCTAGTTTGAGGCTCGACAAATAAATGAGTGATCTCACTTTGTTGTATTATGTAGAACTGCTCTTATTAGATAGTAATATTCACACTTGCATGCATATTTAAGCAGGAAAGACTAGAAGTCCTTCATGCAGACACTATAACTGGTTACATATCAGGACTGTCGACTTTGATGATTGATGGTTATAACAAAGATTGTATTAAAAAAATCCAAACAAAATGTTAACTGAAGCTTAAATGACTTTGTAAGCTTTAAGCTGTTACTTTGTTCCCAGATTTATTGACAGTGTAGCTCCGGGTCAGTTAGAAGCGTACAGGTGTTGGAGGGTTTAGTAAAAAGAAGATGTGACAAATACTTCTGGTTGAACAGCAAAAGTAGGATTTCTGTTTGAGAACATTCAGATGTGGACAAAGTTGTTGGCACCCCTGGTAGAAGATGGGTTTAAAATATGAGTTATTTTATTCTTTTACTGCTACAGCAACTTTTCACAGGAAAATAAAATCTTGGTGCTTCTATTGAGTGGGTAAAAATAAAGTTAATCTGTTTTTAAGTAGATTACTGTTAATGATACCCCTTGCCAACCATTACATGTAATAGTAATATTTACTGAAGTAATATTTTTATTTTTACCATCCTTTTCAACTTCAACGAAATTTCTAGGTACTTTTATGACTAGCATTCCAGAACTTTTTTCCATAAATATAGTGTCAATGACCATTAGATGCTATCACCATAGCAACCAGTTTTTTGAGGAAGATGCTACAGGCAAAAAGTTTTTTTTTTTTTTTTTTTTTTTTTTTACAAAAAAAAATTAAAAAATTTTATAATAATTAATATTATATAATATATNTCATACTGTACATGTGCTGAAACTCTTGAGTGTTTGCTGTGTTGTGCTGCTGCTGTTCTTTTTTTTTTTTTTTTTTCAGCATATCTGATCTTTTTCTTCACAGACTCTCACCTTCTCTGTTCTACCCTGAATTTTGTTTTCTAACTTCTGACCTGCTGTAGTTCACTACAAGCACGGAACCTCTGATTTTTTTTTTTTTTTTCAGTACGTGTTCTTTCCTGTTGCATGCTTAATTCTCTTTGTCTTGTAAAATGTTCATGCAACACAACAATGCTCTGTCTGTGGCTTTATGTAACAGATCCTAAGCCCAGCTTTTTAAAATTGGTCTAAGTTAATCTAAATGCTAGGCAGCTGATGCAGGTGATTTAAAACAGAGTTTAGAAGTAAATATGTTGAATCTAATTAATACCAGCTTCCTGATCCATCAGTACTTTCACTCTCTGGTATCAGAGAGTCTTACTTCTAAAACTTAGTGAGCCTAACCATCACTAGAACACTTTAAAGTAGTTTTAAGTTAGTCCTGAATCTGGACTACAGCTTTTTTCAAATAAAGTCAACATATAAAATTAAAAATAAAAATAAGTATTTTTATGAAACAGTTCAAACCTTTACTCAGTTCCTGTTTGGTGTCTTAAGTTAAAATAATAATTATAAAAAAATAGCTTTAGCTTCAGATAATCAACAAAAAGGCTGGAATATATTTCACTTTTAAATGATCTCAATTTGTCCACATTGGGATTATTAGAAAACAGAAGTTTTGTGACCAAATATGGTTAAATTATATAACATATTATTTTTTTAAGTGATCTTTTTTTCAAATCAAAAGAGTCACAACTTTAAGAACTTTAAGTGTAAAGTATAACTGGTTTTGACGCTGGCAAAATTATTTGAACAATTCAGATAGTTTTGGTTACTGTATTTATTTCTGTAGTAAGTCATTTATTCACTTTGCTGTAGATATCAATAAGTGTAATCATTTAAAAAAATCTTGACTGAAAAATACAGAAAGTGGCATAGAAATGTACAAGCACAGAATACCAAATTTACATAAACTCAGTTTTCAAGCTTCCAGGATATAGTAGGTTTTTTTTTTCTTTTGTAGAAATAATTAAATAGATAAATAAAAATTCGCAAAACAGTTGAGATATTTTACCAGTAATGATTGTAAAACAATGGAAAGCATTAATCCCACTTTTCTGTAAACTCCTGCTGTCCATGTTTTGCATATTAAACTTGATCTTTACAGTTTAAATTACATTTTATATTTCTTTTTTTTATGCAGTTAATTTTGTATATATTGGATATTGATAAGATAATTAGTGCTAGAGGGAAAACAATGTAGAAACTTTAGGATTAGTGGATTGGATCAATAAAATATAAAATTCCAAGGTGGTATTTATTTAGTTCCTTGTTATTCAGGAAAATTTGTCCTATTGCTGTCATGAAGAAACAATTTCATATGATACACAGGACTACGATACTAACGTGCTTTCTCTTTCTTTTAGGACTTGCAGCTGGAGTACGGCCACGATTCACCAAGTTTGCTGGGAGGAAACAAGTAAGTAGATGATTTTAAATTTCCAGCTTTGCTCCTTTCTCCCTCTGTTATACATGTTTTAGTGTTCAATCAATAGACCAGTCAAAACTATCGAGATTAGGAGGTGTGGACTATACAGATGAAGCGTTAATTTTACAACAGTTTTGTGAAAAGGCACTTACTTCTGTCTGCATCTTAAACAGAAGCCTTCTCAAGTCTGTCGAGGAGGAACTTCAGCAGAGGTGAGTCCGAGCCTTTTTCTTTTTTTCACTTCTGGTTGGACCGACGTGTTGAACTGCGAGTGTGTATTTTTACCGCATTCACTCATCAGCGAATCATTTAACGGCAGGACTAACGGTGCCAATCACACGCCACTAATGCCGTCGTAATAATGACTTCAGTGCTGTCACGGCTCTCACGTTCCAGGTTCTGCTTCCCTTGTTTGTTTGTTTTTTTTCTTCTTCTGCGGCTTGCTTTGTGCTGCGACTGGAAAATGCTGAATTTCTTAGGAGCTTCCTGCAGAGAGCATGGCTCACACACGCACACACACACACACACACATGCAATGAGTCACACATTTAAAAATGCAACCGACTTAATTCTACCAAAACATACTGACAAGTCCTTGGAGAAATTCTTATGCGCTTAAATGATAATTGTTGTTGTCCATGTGCTTTTTGATATTCTGAGAGATTTTGTGAGCTGCTGGAGAAAACAGTCCCTTTGAAATATTAGCTTTTTTTTTTTTTTTTTTTTTCTTCCCATTTTTAAAAATGCAGTTTTCTAGTTTGAGGCTCGACAAATAAATGAGTGATCTCACTTTGTTGTATTATGTAGAACTGCTCTTATTAGATAGTAATATTCACACTTGCATGCATATTTAAGCAGGAAAGACTAGAAGTCCTTCATGCAGACACTATAACTGGTTACATATCAGGACTGTCGACTTTGATGATTGATGGTTATAACAAAGATTGTATTAAAAAAATCCAAACAAAATGTTAACTGAAGCTTAAATGACTTTGTAAGCTTTAAGCTGTTACTTTGTTCCCAGATTTATTGACAGTGTAGCTCCGGGTCAGTTAGAAGCGTACAGGTGTTGGAGGGTTTAGTAAAAAGAAGATGTGACAAATACTTCTGGTTGAACAGCAAAAGTAGGATTTCTGTTTGAGAACATTCAGATGTGGACAAAGTTGTTGGCACCCCTGGTAGAAGATGGGTTTAAAATATGAGTTATTTTATTCTTTTACTGCTACAGCAACTTTTCACAGGAAAATAAAATCTTGGTGCTTCTATTGAGTGGGTAAAAATAAAGTTAATCTGTTTTTAAGTAGATTACTGTTAATGATACCCCTTGCCAACCATTACATGTAATAGTAATATTTACTGAAGTAATATTTTTATTTTTACCATCCTTTTCAACTTCAACGAAATTTCTAGGTACTTTTATGACTAGCATTCCAGAACTTTTTTCCATAAATATAGTGTCAATGACCATTAGATGCTATCACCATAGCAACCAGTTTTTTGAGGAAGATGCTACAGGCAAAAAGTTTTTTTTTTTTTTTTTTTTTTTTTTTACAAAAAAAAATTAAAAAATTTTATAATAATTAATATTATATAATATAT